>NC_134827.1:78285125-78356884 GCF_004210375.1 Tachypleus tridentatus | reverse complement strand
ACATTCAAAAGGGAGGCAGTTGAACTAAATGATTAAGTGTATCAACAAATATAACATTTTGATTAATGAAATGTCGTTGAATAAAACAAATTAGAAGGTTAGAAATAGTATCTGTGGAAATGTAAAGGTCTTTAGTAGGCGTGAATTTGAGAGAATGAAGTGGCAAATTCTGTCAACGAATATGAAGGGGGGGCAGAAGTACATTCTCTATGAACATATGATATCACAATTTGTATATATTGTTTTATTTACGGTTTGAAACCGAGATCTATCGAATGGTTGAAATAAATTGATAAAAATCAGCTGAGGGCAGTATTTCATCACTTCTAATCTGGATAGAGTGAAGTTGAAGATTCATTTGAGGAAGAAGAAACATAGAAATCGGCGAAGCAGAAGTGTTATCCATGAAGAAGAAGAAAGGGCATAACAATGTATCTCTAGACGGCTAGTATGGGTATTAAAGTGTTATCCATGAAGGAAGAAAGGGCATAACAAATGTATCTCTAGACGGCTGGTATGGGTATTAAAAGTGTGTATCCATGAAGGAAGAAAGGGCATAACAATGTATCTCTAGACGGCTGGTATGGGTATTAAAGTGTTATCCATGAAGGAAGAAAAGGGCATAACAATGTATCTCTAGACGGCTAGTATGGGTATTAAAGTGTTATCCATGAAGGAAGAAAGGGCATAACAATGTATCTCTAGACGGCTGGTATGGGTATTAAAAGTATTATCCATGAAGGAAGAAAGGGCATAACAATGATATCTCTACGACATGGTATGGGTATAAAAGTGTTATCCATGAAGGAAGAAAGGGCATAACAATGTATCTCTAGACGGCTGGTATGGGTATTAAAAGTGTTATCCATGAAGGAAGAAGAAAGGGGCATAACAATGTATCTCTAGACGGCTGGTATGGGTATTAAAAGTGTTATCCATGAAGGAAGAAAGGGCATAACAATGTATCTCTAGACGGCTGGTATGGGTATTAAAACTTTTATTAAAATAAAGTAGAGAACAACGTTTCAATTTTATTTTAATAAAAGTTTCTATCTCTACCAGCTTCGTTTTGAGATACATTTTTTACTTCAAGTGGGTTTCTCGTCATCACGAAATGGGTATAAAAGCCCGAGTGGAAAATAAAGTCTTGGTATGAAGAAGCAAGCTACCCGCAAGCGCAAAAGACAGAAGACACGCGCTAGAAGAGGAGAGAAGTCAGGGTCAGCATCAGCACGTTGGAGGTGAGAACGAATAAGTGTGAGAACCGTCACCTCATACACCCTGGGTGATTTACCACAGTGGGAGGTATACGAATGAAAAAAAATGTAAAGAAGATTCGACGAATCACGATCCAGAAAACAACAACAACAACAAGAGACAAAATCCGTTCAATCAGGTATAATATTACCCAAACGGCTTTCTGTGTGATAAATGATGTGGATTTTTTTCTATGAGTACATGTACTTGCTCATGCCGACAGCTAAGTTTAAAATATCTAACTGTTTGTTAAATAACCAAACACATATTTGTTTAAATAGAGACTGGAATAACTTACAAATTACATTACATAAACTCGTACCATGAAATACAGAAACAAGTTCTACCTACCAATAACGTAAAATACTTCCGTGTAGAGAACGCTGTGCCACTTACCAATAGATCATTTTATAATGTTACACGTACAGTTTTATGGAGATATTGTGATATACGTAACTGGGATTTTTTGTAAGACTTTAATGTGTAAGTTGTTGTTCTGTTTGTTGTTAAGCACAAAGTCACATGAAGGGCCATTTGTGCTCTAATCACCACGGGTATCGAAACCTGATTCCCAACAGAATAAGTTTATAGACACACCACTGTGCCACTGGAGGCTCCAGTATATAAGACAATGAAATCTACAGTTCAAGTCAATCTGGTAAACTGCCTTTAAAAATATAGAATGCATTTTTTGATTGTTTGTTTGCTTGAAGTTAAGCACAATGCTACACAATCGGCTGTCTATGCTCTGCCCATCACGGTTATAGAAACCCGGTTACTAGCGTTTTAAGTCTGCAGACATACAGCTTTGGTACTAGGGGGCCCACATTTTTCACAAACACTCAGATTTGAGCAATGGAAGACTTAACTACCAGTTTTAAGTTAGAATATTTTGCAAGCTATATTAATAAGTTCACATTATTGGAGCTGGCGGACAGATATAGTTTATCGTTTGTGTTGTCCTGGTAGCGAATGTATTCCAACATGCCTCTCCGTGATCCAGGTAGTTTTACTGGTCGTGCAACATTATTAAATATTATTTCCTTGCCTTGAAGATGCTAAAATACACACATGCCACTGAAATGGAGCTAAATAAGCTAGAGGTAATTACATTACCAAACAACACTATTAAAGTAAGTATTTCTATAGACTTGAAAGTACTTTTGCTTACTGAAAACGATCATACAAAATTAAATTTATTAATTTAGTCAGCATTGTATAGATGAAAGAAGTAAAGCTAACTCAAATTTAACTTAGGAGTGTGTGTTTTCTGATAGCAAAGCCGTCCCTCAATAGTACAGCGGTAAGTCTACGGATTTACAACGCTAAAATCAGAGGGTTCGATTCCCCTCGGTAGACTCAGCAGATAGTTCAATGTGGCTTTGCTGTAAGTGTGTGTTTGTGTTTTCTTACCGCTGTACCAGCAAGTGAGGAAGATATACTGTTTGAGATGGTTAAAGTCGAGTTAAGAATATAACTATATATATCTAAGAGAAAGCAGAGTTTGATTTAATGCGTTTTACACAAACAATAATAATGATATAATTGTAATATATTGCAAGTTACTACTGCATTTTTGTGGACTATCTTCACGTTTTCATACATTTAAGTAATAAAGAAGCAAAGAAAAATTGTGTGATTTTTGTATAAACTTTATGTCTGTTGTGGATGTGCCATGCCATCAGTCATTAATGTTGAGTTCATGTTGATAAGTATGAATATTTCCTATCAAGCAAATCATAGAGAGAAATAGTTTGAAAGTGTTACTTTCTTAATACATTCATTTAAAAAGTTGAAATGAGTGATAAGGTGAATATGTTTTTGGAGAATTATAATTTTTGTATCGATTATTTTTATTTAAAACGAAACCGTTAAATAAACAGTTCAGTCTATTAATCAGACGAATAAAATTTCTATCTGGATAACACGACTTTCATCGGTACACATTTGAGAGGCATTTAAACTGAAATCAAAGCAGGATTAGAACTCGTGTCACTAAATCAGTGCAATCGTTAGATTTTGTTTGTTTAGAATTAAGCACAAATAGCCCATTATCTAGCTTTATATATTGAAACCCATTTTCTAGATGTGCGAGTCTGCAAACATGCTGCTGTGCCCCGGGGGGGAGCGTAATTGTTAGAACTAATAATATAGAGGGAAGACAACTGGTAAAAAATACATACCAACAACCCTTACGCTACCCTTATCTGATTTACGGGTACAGAGCTAAAATACGGAATTCTCAGATTGTAGTTCAGGCCCGCGAAATATTAGTCTATACTCCGCTCTTCTGAAAGAGAGAACCATGAGAAATGAACGTTTTTACATGTATAGAGTTTTATTGCCAACATGTATAGAGTTTTATTGTCACCATGTATAGAGTTTTATTGTCAACATGTATAGAGTTTTATTGTAAACATGTATAGAGTTTACATGTATAGTTTTATTGTCAACATGTATTTCCTGTTATATAATAATAATGTAGCTAATGTAACAAATTAATACTTGCGAAACTAAACATTGATTTCTTTGATTTCTAGTTTCCTTGCTCTCCTTCCATCATTTATTACATTGCAGAATAGAATATTGATGCACATAGTTTGATAGTTTTCTTACCGATGCACATTAATTAACGCGTGAACTAATGTTGTTACTCGATAGGAAAATTAGCTTTCTCTATTTCTCTGATAGCATTAGGAACCTCCGCCGGCATTTCATGTAATTATTAACAAAATTTCAATAGTATAACTTATTACAACGGAACCTCATAAGAAACTGAGCGATTTAAATGCACTTACAGAGAATTCTCATCAACGGGAATAAAACCAAAACGTCAGAATATTCATTGTGGAACACTCAAATTAACGATGACGTTTCACATAACCAACCAGACGATTTCGCAAATCATTCTACGTTTTGCCTTCCTCTTATTCACAGATTTAGTTGTTAATAAACACAGGTTTGTTTATTTGTTGTTGTTTTTTTATTTCGCGCAAAGCTTCAGAGGGCTATCTGCGCTAGCCGTCCCTAATTTAGCAGTGTAAGACTAGAAGGAAGGCAGCTCTTCCACCAAAACAAAACACCCCCACCACCACCACCACTCCGGGAAACAGCGGAAATCTGTGGGCTTTTAACGCTAAAATCGGGTTTCGAGTTTCACGCTTCGATTGGGACAGATAGGGACAGTGGTTTGTTGATTTTCTTTTATTTGTTTTTGAATTTCGCGCAAAGCTACACGAGGACTATCTGCGCTAGCCGTCCTTAATTTAGAAGTGTAAGACTAGAGGAAAGGCAGCTAGTCATCATCACCAACTGCCAATTCTTGGGCTACTCTTTTATCAATGAATAGTGGGATTGATCGTCACATTATAATGCCTCCACGATTTAAAGGGAGAGTAGAGCATATTCAGTGTAAGGGGATTAGAACCCTCGACCCTCAAATTACAGGTCGAGCGCCCTAATCACCTGGCCATGCCATGTGGCTTTAGGCGTTCTAAGTCCCTTAGAGTTACAACTTGCTCCCCAGAGTGGTTTGTTTGCGTACTCACACCGCTGGAAACCTGGATTTGATATCCGTGATGGGCAGAGCACAGATAGCCCATTGTGTCGCTTTGTGCTTAATTCCAACCAATCGACCAACTAACCACTGTCCCTGGTCCGGCATGGCCAGGTGGTTATAGCGCTCGACTTGTAATCCGAGGGTCGCGCGTTTAAATCCCTATTACACCAAACATGCTCGCCCTTTCAGTCGTGGGTCCGTTATTGACAGTCAATTTCACTATTCGTTGATAAAAGAGTAGCCCAAGAGTTGGCGGTGGGTGGTGATGACTAGCTGCCTTACCTCTAGTCTTACACTTCTAAATTAAGGACGGCTAGCGCAGATAGTCCTTGTGTAGCTTTGCGCGAAATTCAAAAACAAATAAAAGAAAATCAACAAACCACTGTCCCTATCTGTCCCAATCGAAGCGTGAAACTTGAAACCCGATTTTTAGCGTTAAAAGCCTACAGATTTCCCGCTGTTTCCCGGGGTGGTGGTGGTGGTGGGGGTGTTTTGTTGATAGGAATTATGAATTTAACGAGTTTACTTTAAATATGTATTTATTTATTTATTCTTTTCACAAGTATTCACATGTTCCTTAAAAGCAGGTAGTGTTATTTTTTGTGTGTTTGATATTAGGTTTTATTTGCATTCGTTTTTGTTTGACGTCCTATACTGCGTGTTTTACGGAGGCGATGCTTGCATTTTGTCTGAAAACGTGAAACTGAGATGGGATAGGATTCGGTAAAGCTAGTGTGTTGGTTCGCATCCCATCAAGAATTAGGTCTCACTTCTGGAGTGAAATTATCAAGCACGAAATAAATACCCTTTTTTATTTTTTAGTGAAACTTTTAATATTTAAATGAGATGTGCGGTTATTTTTTTGGTTACTGTGCTATTCTGCAATAATAATAATATTAATAACCTTTTTCAAATAGTTTAGAATATTTATTCTTTTCACAACACCAATGTTTTTATCATTGATTCGAGCAATCGCCTCAAATAAATCGATCACGTGACATAAGGATGTAGATAACGATGGCATTTAGCTTCACACTTGACAGGCCTAACACGTGGTCATTATAGTACTTGTTTTCGTGACGAAGAAACCCTCCTTTACATTGTAGGAACATAAATTATCTGCGTACGTTCATACCTGTATTTATTTTCGTCCAATTTGTTCATGGATATCCCATTCCAGTTTAATACGTTGTGTGTGTGTATGACAACTATAATAGGTGTGGCCTAATTGTTAGCGTACTGGATTGGTAATCCATTGGATCTATGGTTCGCATCCCGTAGCTGTAAAACCATGTACCACCATACACATACACATGTTGTAAGAATGACGGTCAACTCCCAGTATTATATTAAAATAGTCGAAGAGTTGGCGGTGAGTGTTACTGACCAGCTGCCTTTCTTTTATCTTATCGGTGCTTTTATTAGTAATTCCCAGGTAGACATTATTTTTATATGCATATTCCACAATCTTTTACATTTCATTGAAGATTGTTGATCATACAAATGTTTCATTTTCTTTTACCAACGAATAGTGGGATTGACCATAACATTATAACGGACCCACGGTTTAAAGGGCGAGCACGTTTGGTGTAAAGGGGATTCGAACCCGTGACTCTCGAGCGTCCTAACCACCTGTCTGTGATAGACCATATACAATGAATACTCCGATGAGTTTATTAGGACAATGGTATATTTTTATTTTTCGAGCAGTAAATAAACACATGCAGCAGATCAAAAAGTGCTCCAAATATTTCCCATCGTGCACTATGCCTTCTTTGACAAATGAAACTTTTTTTTAAAACGAGAACTCCACAATTTCACCACGATTGTCATTGCTCAGAAAGCCGGTACGAACCAACATACTATGACAAAGCGATACTCTTTTTTTAAACACAAAGAAATTGGAATTTCAAGAAACACCTTGTGTACTTTGAAAGATCCGGTTAAGTCAGTCAAGTTTCTCAAGCTTGTTAAGATATCATCCGGACAGATTTTGCAGATAACTTAACATTGGATCTGGCATGTGCCTGCTGAGTCATAACTGTATGTAATAAATAATGTAGACAAATTCTTCAGCATGTCCAAGAACATCGGCCTCTTTGATTGCTTGTCAACATCAACATTATTTAACACGAAATCCTGCCAAACACCTCTGGCTGAGATCTCAAATCAACAAAAAACTTTGTTGTTCTATTATTGAACGTACACGAAGGATATACTTGTCAAATCAAATACCTTTTTTCGTCACATCTGGGAGGCCTCATCAAACACTGCCACCTTGGATTAAGGAGGAAAGAAAAAAAAACAAATTTGCAATGCAAATAAACACTAACGATCAAACATTCCTGGTTTTGTCATGTTTGGTTGGCAAGGGTTTGGATGACGCGCATGAAAAATCGAGCTCTGAAGTTAGGTTTACCAACTTTAACCGCTTTCTTATTTTTTTCTGTGCAGTTGATGGGGTTCTTTCACGGCTAGTGTAAATGGCTTTACCAAACCGAGCAGCATGACTAATTATTGACTCAGGCAGAAACTAGTTGCTTGAGTTGGAATTTAACTTCGCGATGTCATCTATTCAGAGTCCTTAAGTATACGAGTTTTATCTATCGTCATAAATTAGTTTCGCTGCTTAAGTAACATTAAAGTCGAGATTGTCCAAAATAAGACTTGCGTGGCCTACTGTGAATAGTGGTCAACGTGGCATTGGGTTATCCTCTCTAAAAATCTCACAGGTTTAATTAATAATTGAGTAAATTCAAGTACCTTGTAAATATATGTATATGCTGTTACACAGATTTATAAGCTGCAATTATATACACGTTAATATATTTTTCTAAGTTTGTAGCTGATGAATAATTAAAATATTTATCTTTTCTTATGAAAATTAAATGTTCATGAAACTTGTATGTGGGCAATTAACATAATTGTTCCCAAGGTCATATTTGGGAATTTCGCTTTGGTCCAACTTCATTTTTATACCGAATAATACTTTTTTTTTGCCAGATATAGAGCTATTAGGTACAAATATGATTTTGTTAATTAAAAAAAGAGAGACATGTGTCTCTATGAAAGTCTATATACTTTCAGGACCATGTCTTTTTTGTTCTAACAAGAGGTATATTGTATTGTTTAAATAAATAACCCAGTGATTTAAAATAACTTAATTTGTTATTTATAATATAAAACAATATATTTATAATAATATGATATAATTTATACTATAACACAATATATTTATAATTATATAATATAATTTATAATCTAACATAATATAATTTATGATATAACATAATATATTTATAATGGCATAATATAATTTATGATATAACACAATATATTTATAATTATATAATATAATTTATAATTTAACACAATATAATTATAATGATATAATATAACAACAACAAAGGTTTTATATAAATAACAATTGTTTTTTCACAAGGATTTACGATTCAAACGTTTGTTTTGTAATACACCTGTAATCCTTTTTGTACTATGATATAATATGTGTTTGTATCTTCTTGTAGCAAAGCCACATCGGGCTAGTTGCTGAGTTCACCGAGGGAACTCGAACCCTTGATTTAAGTGTTGTAAATCTGTAGACTTACCGCTGTACCAGCGTGGTATCGTGTGTATACAACTGTTTTTCTGCCCAAACGTTATTTTAGAACCATAACAAAAGCTTCAAAACAAGATTTACGAACCAGACTCAAATAACAACTTACAAATTTAAAGTACTGTGGATCACATTTTCGTTTATTTCCCTTCCTTTTTTAAATCAGTTATACCCGATACAATATTTGCATAGTTTATGGAATACGTTCGCTGTGCATTACAGTAACTCTAATTTGACCCTTTACTAAACATGTTTATGTCGTGCAGGTATTCGTTTGAAATCGTGGGAATGTTCCTAGATGTAACAGAAATATCATTTATTTCAGCTACATCTGTCAAAGAACTTAAGCCTTCCATAAATAATTATTTTCTTTTCGAGTTATTCGTACAGCTGAGGGCATTGGTTGCTCCTGGGACAGGGTTATTGGTTTCACAGCAGGAGTGCTACAAAATATTCCTCACACTTTAAGTTGTGAGTGCATTGTAACAGTAACAGTCAATATCTAAGAGTGTGTTGCACGTGAAATAATATGACTTCCCTCTGGTTAGTATGGCTTTAAGTTAGGGACAGCGACATATTATCAACAGTTTTGCCATAAGTAAAAATATAAAAGACATCAAGATGATAAACCGTGGGAAATGAAGAGGAGAGTAAGTTTTCGATCGGATGTTACTTTCTTAGGAACCAACTGTAAGACCATCTTCTGAGATCTGCAATCTGCCGTCTATATCATATTTTCACTCTTATTTGTTTGTTTGTTGAATTTCGCGCAAAGCTTTCGAGGCCTGTCTGCGTTAGCCGTCCTTAATTTTGAAGTGAAACGTAATGAAGGCATCTAGTCATCACCCCCACCCACCAACAACTCTCGGTCTACTCTTTTACTAACAAAAAGTGAGATCGACTATCACATGATAACATTCTCGAGTGCCCTAACCACCAAGCTGTGCTAAGCCTAATTTCATTCATGCGAGTGAGTGTTTATGGCTATTTCGACATAAAAACAATTTGTTAATTAGAAATAGGAGGGAAAAAACAAGGATATCAACAAGAAACAAAATATCGGAGAAGGTTGCCATGGGTACCTGCCAGTGTTGTAACTCACCTTGATGTTGTCTTTCCTTGTCTAGAAAAATATAAATAAATATGTAAAATCATACGACACCTTTAACTTTTTTCTTTTTCCACAGGTGTTCGCGATAAGTTTAATAACTGTTGGAGGGGTTTAACTACGGTTGATTATAACCTCTATCGTTTGTTTGTTTAAAATCAAGTACAAGGCTCCACAATGGGCTATTTGTGTTCTGCCCATCACAAGTATCGTTTTAAATCCGCAGACGCTGTACCATTGACGGGGAGTGCAACTGAGAAAGCTGCTTTCAAGCTACGTAAAAAACCAAATCAACCTCGACTTCTACAAGACATATTTATATTAGGATGAAAACAATATCTTGCATTTAGGGATTGAGCCCTTATAAGTTGACTGATTTTTTATTGACTGATTGAAGTAATTTCTTTCTCGGAAATAATCAACTTTATGACAATCAAATTTATTTTCTTTATCTTGAATTGGAGTCTGCAATACGTAAATGTTGTTGACACACTTTTGAACACTTGAGTAATAGACCAAATTCAAAATTAACGGTAAATTTGTTTATTTGTTTTTGAATATTTGCGTCTTTTATATTCTTTTTATGAATAGAAATAAAATGTTGAAGCAAAACCTATGCCCAGTAACTTCCTCACACTTGAAATACAACAGATAATTTCTTTACCCTATTTTCATTTCATAAATCAGACCTGTTAATACATTATGTTTTATTGAACTTACATATCTTATTGTAGTGTTTCGAAATATTGTATTAGAAGTATCAAAGAAATAAGATTTAATTAGCGTGCAGATTTAAATAAAAATTAATTATGCAATTTACCATGTGTCCAAAAAGGAAATAACTTCTCCATAGACGATTAACCGTATAAAATCGTATTAAGACCAATGCAATGACATACAAAATGCTATACACACGCTTCTGTTATTTTTTGGTTTTGGTATTCTAATTATTTTTATATTTCTTCATACAAATAGTTAAACTGTCTGCGCTATAACCTGTTCTGAGACTGAATAAAATGTTCGCAGCATCAAATCTAATCAATATGCTAGATATAGAAAACGTATAACGTGTCTAATGCTTTGGGATCTAATATTAAATATTCATTATTGATATGCACTACTGTGATATGTATTGGTTTGGTTTGTTTTGAATTTCGCGCAAAGCTACTCGAGGGTCATCTATACTAGCCGTCTCTAATTTAGCAATGTAAGACTAAAGGAAGGCAACTAGTCATCACCACTCACCGCCAACTCTTGGGCTACTCTTTTACCAATGAATAGTGGGATTGACCGTCACTTTTAACCCTACGACTGAAAGGGCGAACACGTTGTGTGTGACCGTCACATTATAAAACCTGAAAGGGCGAGCATGTTTGGTGTAACGGGTATTCGAACCCGCGACCCTCAGATCACGAGTCGAGTGCATTAACCCCCTGGCCATGCCGGGCTATGATATGTATTCATATTTTATTTAAAATATACATATATAAAACGTGATGGTATATAATAAGGTAAAAAGTTACAATCACAAGAAACGTTATACATACATTTTTAGCTTCAATAAAGCCACTTTTTCATAATAACTATAATTACTCCCTCAGATTATTGTTATACACGTTTGATCAGTCATGTAATTTTGGCCTTATATAAATGTATCTTAATTGTCACCTTAAAATTGAGTCGCTGAACTTGTAGTGTTCCACGTTGTTACGGCTATAGTTTTTAGAAGACAGTTTAATGTGTTATTTTAAGATAAACGAAATCCAGCCATTCACAGTGAATAGTTACACGTGTCTTAAAGTGTCACGAGGAGAATGTGAAATCTCTTCAACATCAATAGCGTAAATGAAAATGTCATCCCCAATTCAAGCAGTGAAGAAGGTAAACCATGTCTGTCCAGTGTGTCTCGCCAGAGACTGTTCTGAGACTGAATTAGATTTTCGCAACCTCAAAGCTGATCAGTATGCTAAACACACAGAAAGGTGTCTTCTTTCCACAAACACGAAAATGCTTGCTTGCAATGACGTTAAGAAAAATGTAAGTAAAGCAGTGGCTTGTGGGGTAATATTCTTCTTACATAATAACTGTTTTTCACCTTGCAAGAACATGACATGCGTACTGTCCATTTACAGAAAATCTGGAAGCAGACCCAGCCACATTTTCATATACAGCTTGATGTATATGGTAGCGGTAAAGTATGGTTGAGTACGACCAAGTATGTCTGTGTAATGGTACCTTCAGTATTATAGTTTGTCTGTTTCTACTGAATTTCCTGCAAAGCTACACGAGGACTATCTGCGCTAGCCGTCCATAATTTAGCAGTGTAAGGCTGGAGGGAAGGTCATCACCACCTATTGCCAACTCTTGGGCTACTCTTTTATCAACGAATAGTGGGGATTCACCGTCACATTATAACGCCTTCACAACTTTTTAAAAACTATACATTTTAAGAATGAATCTATTTTAGTACGTTCTTAAAATACGACTTTATTTAGAATTATGTTCATGCATGTTATTTGAAATAAAAACACGTGTAATATAATCGTCACTTACGTCAAGAGTGAAACTAAAAAGCCTAACGCCACAAACTGTATATGTTTGATTTTGTGAAATACATATATGTTAAATCCCAGAGCCCCACCTGTGGGACAGTGACACGTCTGCGGACTTATACTATTAGAAACCAAGTCTCGATACACGTGTTAGGCATAGCACAGAGAGTATTTTGTATTAAATAAAAGAAATAACACGAAATCATAGAACAGTCTTATTTTAACGGACAAAAAAATTCATCTCTTTTTATTTGTGCACATAAAGAAAGTTACATCGTTCTGATGTACGTGAACAGAAGTTTACCCCACAGTTCTCCTGAGACCCTCCCTGATGAATAATGGCCACTCCATAAATATCGTTAATCAACTCTTAAATTTGTTGCGATGTGTCTTGTTTTCATTCCTGTTGTTGGTTTCAGTGAAGTGTCAGTGTGCTGTCTTCCAAAGAAACAAATGCGGAATGGGCCTGGCATGGCCAGGTGGTTAAGGTACTCGACTCCTATTCTCAGTGTCGCAGGTTGGAATCCCCGTCGTACCAAACGTGCTCGCCATTTCAGCCGTGGGGCGTTATAATGTTACGGTCAATTTCACTACTCGTTATTAAAAGAGTAGCCCCAGAGTTGGCGGTAGATGGTGATGACTAGCTGCCTCTCCTCTGGTCTTACACTGCTAAATTAGGGACGGCTAACACAGATAGCCCTTGTGTAGCTCTAAGCGAAATTTAAAAAAAAAAAAAATATTGGTAGTGTTATCGCCAGCGTGTAAACTATAGCGTTGGTTATGTCTCTTTCAACGCTAATAATTTTAACTCATTTTTCTATCTTGGTAATTAAAAGCTATCCTTCCTCTTGTTATTACAAGGCTGACATATTTCAAGCTGGTGCACCCACCATATTATCGATAGAATAGAGTTATTTGTTTGTTTCTTTCCTTTCTGCAATTAAACTAACTCGTAACATTATTTCAATAATTAATTACAAGTTTTATTTATCAGTTTCAATCTACTTTTCATTAGATGCAATAGCTTGTGTAATCATAGGTCTGAAATCGTCCAGCACTATCTTTGTCTACATAATTATTACAAGACTACAATTCTACAAAAGAAACATCTCTCTGTATAAGGTGGTCTTTAATATTTGTTAAGACAAATAACACCAGAATACAACCAATAATCACTTCAACGACTTCTTCTGGGCCTGGATTGAACCAATAAAATTGTTCAATAACTAATGGTAATGTTAGATATTTTGTAGAAGTGGAATGAATTAAAACAATAATATTAGTGTGCACTAGTAAACACAGTATGTATATTTTTGTAACTCATGACGTAACTTAGCACATGTGCTAAAATTATTATTAAAATATAATGTTATTTTTCTAATTCACAGTTTATTTTGTACACGAATTTCCAAGTCGAGACATTTTTTACACTCACAGTTTTTTAAATACTGTTATTTTATTTTTAATCCTTAGATTTAGAAACACACGCTAATATAAGTTTTTATTTTTAAATAAACTATGTATCGACAACACGAACTTTGTTGCAAGGTAATACAAGATTATGGAGGTTATATTAAATTAGTTCACGATTTCACATCCTTCTACTCAAACCCATCTTTACGTAATTGTCTGTTTAGGTTTTCTCGCAAAGTTACACGAGGGTTATCTGCGCTAGCCGTCCATAATTTAGCAGTGTAAGACTAGATGAAAGGCATGTAGTCATCGCCACCCACTACTAAGTCGTGGGCTACTCTTTTATCAACGAATAGGGGGATTGACCGAAACTTTATAATGCTCTTAAGGCTGAAAGAGAGAACATATTTGGTGTGACGTGGATTCAAACCAGGGACCCTCAGGTTATGAGTTGAACACCCTGACCACCTAATTACTTTAATGAGATTATTTCTAACTAATTCTCTTCTCGTCATATAAAACGCTTGTTGTCGGTTTTTAAGGGCCAAAATAAGAAAAATAATTTAAAGTTTTAGTATTCAATGTTCGGAAGTAGACACACGTTTTCAAAAAGAACAGCGGATAATTAAGCACATCTCTCATTTTCAACGAACATTTTAAAAGAATTTCTCTTAGGTTATCACAAACAACAAATGAGAGATTAAGCAAGCTTGACTACGTGGCCGCAAGACGCTCATCGATCAACAAGTGTCTGCCAAGAACAACAACAACAAAAAAGTACGAAACAGTCAGTCAGCCAATAGTAAGCGTCCAAACCTGAGCTTTACGTAAAACTAGCAAAACATTCGCGGTCACATTAGTATTTTTATTGCATCAATACTTTTTTAAATATAGGGTTTGTAGAATAATACAGAATAATTATAATAACAGACACCGAAATTTAGAAAAATATATTTATCTTAGGCTTGATATTAGTTAAGCTTTTATTAAGTACAACATTATAACTTTTGTAAATTGACTTGCTTTACTTTAGTTCCCCGCTAGTACAGCAGTAAGTCTACGGATTTACAACGCTAAAATCAGGGATTCGATTCCACTAGGTGGACACAGCAGATAGCCCGATGTGGCTTTGCTATAAGAAAAAAACACACGCTTTAGTTCAGTTAGGGCTAAACTCTACCGTACTTATGACTATAGGTAATTAAAGTTATAACGTTATTCTACGACCTAACGCTTGAAATTTTTAAAACTTTGATAAGCTTTTATTATGTTGTTGTGAAAAATGTTTGTTAGAGTATATTTACATCCACCTTTTGTTTATGTCCGTTGAAATGAAGTGCTCGCGCATTTTCAGGGCAGACAAAAACTTATTATTATAATAGACTATCCTTAGTTTTTTGTTATTAAGCACAAAGCTATACAAAAGGCTATCTCTGCTCTGCCAACCACGGGTATCGAAACTCGGTTTCTAACAGTATAAGTCAGTAGGCATACCGCTCTGCTACTGGGGTTTATAACAGATGATTGTTTGTGTTGAATTTGGCGCAAATCTACACGAGGGCTATCTGCGCTAGCCGTCCCTAATTTAGCAGTGTAAGACTAGAGGGAAGGCAGCTAGTCATCACCACCCACCGCCAACTCTAAGGCTACTCTTTTACCAACGAATAGTGGGATTGACTGCTACTTTATAACGCCTCCATGGCTGAAAGGACGAGCATGTTTAGTGTGGCGGGGATTCGAACCCACGATCCTTAGATTAAGAGTCAAGCACCTGCTCATGCTGGGCATAGGTTTTAAGTATTTTCTATAACATATACTACAGATAAAGTGCTCCACTTAAAATGTTTTACGACTTTTTTTTTGGTTTTTGTTTTAATTTTTCATAATTTCCCGGACAGTTAGATAGGAATATATCCCGCAATAATTCATAAGTTTGATACATACGGATAAAAGTAAGCAGTAGTTCAACAGCTTCCATCGCCAACTTTTGTATTATCGTTGTCCAATCAAATAGTATGTTTTAATTGTCACTTTTATGACGCTCACATGGCCTTAAAGTGCGTAGAAAGGTTCTTATAGCAACAGGCTGCGAACCAGGAATTCTTAGATTCACATTTACAAAAATACAATAATAAAATTAGAGGTTAATGACAGATATGAAGACAGCAACAGCAATGTAATTTGGTAGTTAATGAGTATTCAATTAATTATTCATAACTGCAATTTCACGATTTTTCGGGCAACCATGAGAAGTGATCTATACCAGAAAAAAGCACCGTTATAAGAATATTAGACAAAGAAGAAATGAAGTGGGTTCATTAATTGTATTTTTAAAACATTGGTTTCCTAACCCAATATTTCTGCGTTGTTACGGATTAATAAAAGGTTTTATGTTGTTTTTTAGTACGTTAAGGAGAACAAGAAGTTTAACTATTACCCTCGTTAAAATGTCTCGACAGTTGAAAGATACGTTTCAAAAGTTTGAATATTTTTGGCCTGGCATGGCCGAGCGCGTAAGGCGTGCGACTCGTAATCCGAGGGTCGCGGGTTCGTGCCCGCGTCGCGCTAAACATCCTCGCCCTCCCAGCCGTGGGAGCGTTATAATGTGACGGTCAATCCCACTGAATAGTGGATTACAAACGAATGTTTGTAATAGAGTAACCCAAGAGTTGGCGGAAGATGGTGATGACTAGCTGCCTTCCCTCTAGTCTTACACTGCTAAATTAGGGACGGATAGCCCTCGAGTAGCTTTGTGCGAAATTCCAAAAACAATTGAATATTGCTTTTGATTTATTGATCTATAGAAGAATGTTATGAAGAGTCGAGATAATTACGAACTTCTTTAGATATTTGTTATGACTATTACTTTTAGGCAATTCTAGACCTTAATCCGGAAATCATATTTTTCCAACAAGGAGGGTATAATTCTCAACAAAATGGTCAGTAATGCCCTTTTATTTTCACAAGCAAAATTCCTGTAACTTGTAATTCGTAAAATTTATCTATCTGGTAGATAGGTAAGAGTTCCCCGCTAGTACAGCGGTATGTCTACGGATTTACAACGCTAAAATCGGGGGTTCGCTTCCCGATGTGGCTTTGCTATAAGAAAACACACACAGATAAGAGTAGGGTAATTCCTAAGAGTCGTATTAAATGTATTATGCTAATAATTACTCACAGTAATTACATATTGCGTCGAAGTACAAGCAGTGAATAGTGGAAGTTAAAAATCTTACATGGTAATTTTCTTCTCGGTTTAATTAACAGTTAGCGCAGATAGCCCTCGCGTATCTATTGCGGAAAATTCAAAATGAAACAAACCAACAAACGGAAATTCATAAGAATTGCATTTATTATACTCTGCCAATAATTATTCACAATTATTACATGTTGTGCAGAAGGGACGTTAAAGACCTTTTATGGTAAGTTATTTGATAATTTACTTTTCGGTTTAATTGATTATTTCAATTATATCGAACCATAAAGAAATTTGCGACTCAGATTGAATACAAAATACACTGTTTAAATGGTTAGGCATTGAACTTTTAGAAGCTGAACAAAACGTATGTATTAAAGCTGTTAAATGATGTTTGCGTTTTGGCTAATATATTTCACTTTCAATTGACGTCGCTTTTACGGAACGTTTCGTATTTAAATTTATTTAAAAATGACAGTGCACATACATTCTCAGTAAAAATTATTTTTAACTTCTACTAATTCTTGTTCAATAGCTTTTAATTAAGATCACAATGTAAAAAAGCCTTTTTTAAAAGTTTTTACTACAAAAATCTTATGAGTCAGGAGAGAATGTGACTTGAATTGTAGGTAAACACGTGGATTTTGGCAAACATCCATTTCTAAGCAACAATCTTTAATGCGAGTAAAGTAACATGAAAAAAGTAAAAAAAATGTGAGCTATTTGAAGTTTCTTTCTTATTTGAAAACTGAATATGTGGCAAATAAGAATAATATGAAAAATAATTAACAGATTATCCGTCATATTATTAAGATTATTAATTATTATGAATAATAATGAGATAATCGGTATCAAGTTCATTGTTAATATCCAATCAAAGTAACTAATAAGATTCGTAATATAAATATTTTCTCTATTAATAAGTTTGATTATACTTACAAATGTTATTTCAATAAATGGGGTGTGTGCTACTGACAAACGGTAAACACATGTATCTAATGTGTTTGTCTTTCACTTGCAACATTTCTGGTGGAAAGACATACAAGACTTTGGAAGAACTAAGCTTACTGGTTTATAACTGCAATTTCCGGGTTTCGATTTTCCGCTTTGAGCAGAACGCAGTTAGCCTACTCGTGTAGCTTTGCCCTAAAGAAAACAGACAAATAAACAAAGACGAGTTCGAAGGGTAAACTTCAAACCATCAACAGCGTTCGTAAGTTTGTCTTGTAGTCCGGTAACAGCGGTTTCTAGAATCTCACAAATATCAGTAACTAGTATCTAATGGTGACAATAAGTCATTTGTTAAGACTAGAATCTCACAAATATCAGTAACTAGTATCTAATGGTGACAATAAGTCATTTGTTAAGACTAGAATCTCACAAATATCAGTAATAAGTAACTAATGATGACAATAAGTCATTTGTTAAGACTAGAATCTCACAAATATCAGTAATAAGTACCTAATGATGACAATAAGTCATTTGTTAAAACTAGAATCTCACAAATATCAGTAATAAGTACCTAAGGATGACAATAAGTCATTTGTTAAGACTAGAATCTCACAAATATCAGTAACTAGTACCTAATGATGACAATAAGTCATTTGTTAAAACTAGAATCTCACAAATATCAGTAACTAGTACCTAATGATGACAATAAGTCATTTGTTAAGACTAGAATCTCACAAATATCAGTAATAAGTACCTAAGGATGACAATAAGTCATTTGTTAAGACTAGAATTTCACAAATACCAGTAACTAGTACCTAAGAATAACAATAAGTCATTTGTTAAGACTAGAATCTCACAAATATCAGTAACTAGTACCTAAGGATAACAATAAGTCATTTGTTAAGACTAGAATCTCACAAATATCAGTAATAAGTACCTAAGGATGACAATAAGGCATTTGTTAAGACTAGAATCTCACAAATATCAGTAACTAGTACCTAAGAATAACAATAAGTCATTTGTTAAGACTAGAGTCTCACAAATATCAGTAACTAGTACCTAAGGATAACAATAAGTCATTTGTTAAGACTAGCTCTTATTACCGTCAGTAAAGCGCAGCGAAGATCGTTTATTTATCCGTTACGCAGATTATGTTTTCACCTTAGTGTGTGTTTGTTGGCTTGTGTGCTGCAGATTATGTTTTCACCTTAGTGTGTGTTTGTTGGCTTGTGTGCTGCAGGTTATGTTTTCACCTTAGTGTGTGTTGGCTTGTGTGCTGCAGGTTATGTTTTCACCTTAGTGTGTTTGTTGGCTTGTGTGCTGCAGGTTATATTTTCACCTTAGTGTGTGTTTGTTGGCTTGTGTGCTGCAGGTTATGTTTTCACCTTAGTGTGTGTTTGTTGGCTTGTGTGCTGTAGGTTATGTTTTCACCTTAGTGTGTGTTTGTTGGCTTGTGTGCTGCAGCTTATGTTTTCACCTTAGTGTGTGTTTGTTGGCTTGTGTGCTGCAGCTTATGTTTTCCCCTTAGTGTGTGTTTGTTGGCTTGTGTGCTACAGGTTATGTTTTCACCGTAGTGTGTGTTTGTTGGCTTGTGTGCTGCAGGTTGTGTTTTTACCTTGGTGTGTGTTTGTTGGCTTGTGTGCTGCAGGTTATGTTTTCACCTTAGTGTGTGTTTGTTGGCTTGTGTGCTGCAGGTTGTGTTTTTACCTTGTGTGTATTTGTTGGCTTGTGTGTTTTTTGTCAGTGAGCATTCCCGAAAACTTCTGAATATATTTGGACGAAATTTGGAATAAAGTTGGACTATATCCCAATTTAAAAGTGACTAATTTTTGGATGGTTAAGACCAAAGGGACAGGTCTTGAAAATCCCTATCTGTTGACATGGGGATCGATTTTTCACACTATTTTTGTTCCACAGCTCAGGCAAAAATAATTGTATTTTGATCAAACTTGACGGACATACATACGCACTTTCACGGTCTGAATACGATCAACGCTATTTGGCGAAAGTATGTCCTCTACTGAGTATTCTTCAAATTGTTCATTCTTCCTAATAGCTTCTAACTCGGACAAAAACTGAACCTTTGCTTACTTCTGTTCTGCTGTTTTAGACACAGTATTCCAAATTTCACGTTAAGTTAAGGTTAACAGCTAAATTAACAATGTCTCTAGAAGGAACGTTAATGCGGAAACGACACTAACGGATATTTGTTTATTTTAAATATCGCACAAAGCTATAAGAGAGCTATCCGAGCTAGCCTCCCTAATTTAGCAGTGTAAGATAGGGGGAAGGAAGCTAATCATCACCACCCACCGTCAACTTTTGGGCTACTCTTTTACCATCGAATAGTGGAATTCATCGCAATATTATTAAACGTCCATGGCTGAAAGGGTGAGAATGTTTGATGTGACAGGAATTCGAATCCGCGACCCCCAGATTACGAGTCGAACGCCCTAACCACCCGGCCATGACTGGATATGAGTCTTTGAATAAAGATATCCGGTTTTACAGGCAACACTTATCTTGAATTCAGTTTCAATCTATGGTTTAGATAGCAAAAAGTTTATTGGAAGCTGACATCTGTGCATCAGATAATCATAGGTTAATGCTTGACAAATGATTTAGACAGCGTTAATTATGGAATCTAACAAGCTTTGAATCACTGAATCCTCTGGACGAGAGAGTCGGTGGGAGACAACCTTACTGATGATTTCCATAACCCGTTTTGAAGGCTATCACAATCTATAACCAACATTTTTCGTCACTTAAGTTTATTTTTTTCACACTGATTTAAACCAAAAGATCTAATAGAGTTAACAGTTTCTTGTGTCTGAATATGTATACATATTCTGTACGTAGCTGGCCTTAAGAGGAGTAACGTTAAAACGTAAAAACATATTTTAAAATTAATACCCGTCGTTTGTTTGCTTCTTGTTAAATCCAAAGTCACAGCATTAGCTGTTCGTGCTCTGCCAACCACGGGTATCGAAACCCGGTTTCTAGCGTGGAAAGTCCGCAGACATACCACCTCTCGTCATTAAGTTTAGTTTACTCTTTGTATTAAGTGTGAATAAGTTTGCATTGAATATACAGCTAGTGATTTAGAAACCCTTCAAAATGAGTTGAGATGACAAGCCATGAATCACTCTCGATGCATCCCCGGTCAGCCATGTGTAAATATAAACAATTATATTTCAATAGATAATTGTTAAAACCTGAATGAAAGTCTTACATTTAATAGACATTTGGAGTCATTGCCGTTTAATTATGAACAGTTATATTTTAAAAGATAATTGTTTGGAAACTATTCAAAATTAGTATAATAAGCGTTAAATTAAACATACTATTTTTCAGATTAGACAGACAATCGTAAAATGAATACATTAATATTAACTGGCAGACTAGCCACTTTTCGTCTAAGAAATTAATTGGGGATATAAGTCATTTATGTTGAAGCTAAGTGTGTAATTTATCATATGACTTAGCTTATTTAGGCTATTTATGTGATACTTTGTTTGTTGTGCCCTTGGTTACAAGGGCTTACAAATCGGCTTTAGTATAACCAGCAGCATCCACCATTAACTGTTTGTTTGTTTGTTTTTGAATTTCGCGCAAAGCTACTCGAGGGCTATCTGTGCTAGCCGTCCATAATTTAGCAGTGTAAGTCTAGAGGGAAGGCAGCTAGTCATCATCACCCACCGCCAACTCTTGGGCTACTCTTTTACCAACGAATAGTGGGATTGACCGTCACATTATAACGCCCGCACGGCTGAAAGGGCGAGCATGTTTGGCGCGACTGGGATGCAAACTCGCGACCCTCAGATTACGAGTCGCACGCCTTAACACGCTTGGCCATGCCGGGCCTAAAAAATGGTGATCAGGACGTGACTTGAAACCATTAACTGACACAGTTGTTATTCCTCACAGCAGAATGTTTGGTTTGATTTGTTTTGAATTTCGCGCAAAACTACACGAGGGTTATCTGCGCTAGCCGTCCCTAATTTAGCAGTGTAAGACTAGAGGGAAGGCAGCTAGTCATCACCACTCACCGCTAACTGTTGAGCTACTCTTTTACCAACGAATAGTGTGATCGAATGTAACATTATAACGCCAACGGCTGAAAGAGTGAGTATGAAGAGGATTCGATCCCGCAATCCTCGGATTACGAGTCGAATGCTTTAACCACCTGGCTATGCCGGGCCAACATACAAAGTAACGAGTGATTTCAGTTTATGTAATAAAGCACGGATAAAAGAGAATATAGCCAAATTACACGACTTACTGCTAAACAAAACAGCGTGATTTACACTAAATACCCTGTTTCTCTTCGTCTATTGTTGTTCATAATGCGTTTAGACCCATTTCCTTTCAGAAATAATAGGATTCGACATCCTCCACGCTAAGCCATCTGCTAAAACGAGGTACATTAAGAATATAATACATCCAGATTTGAACTTCGTAATTATCACACTTGAAACTTAAACCCTGTTACCTCTGAACTTATAAATAGAGCTTATGAACTTTAGCTTTTCCTCATTAAACAAAGAACACACACGCACATATATAGATGTTCCATTCTTAAAGTCGTGGGAAAGACGAATAGAATGTCGATTGGAAAGTATGCGGAGAAATACAAATTATTCTGACCAATCTTACTTCAAGGTACAACAGGTTCTCTTAGTAGCTAACATGAAGCTATTAGCTCTGCAGGTTTCAGAAGCAAGTGACAGTTCCTCATTTATAGGCTGAGTGAAATGTATGGCTATGGCTATCAATCACTGTCTGTCACCTGCCACTCAGGGTGTTGACAAAGTCCTGTACTGTGTGTGAATGTGGAGGCACACTGAACGTGAAGGTACAGGATGAAGGCGTTCACGTGTCCAGGAAATTCACGTAGTTCATCAGGCTACTTAGGTTCTTTGCTTATAACGTGTTTCGTGCATGCTAATGAAATCGTCACTGCATGCTTTAAGGTGAACATAACAGGATTTAAACGTGCTGAGATAGGAGATAGTATTTTGACGAGACATAACTTTCAAAGGTCAAAGCCGTTTACCTAGGCAAAGGTCAAGGCTATATACAAAGGCCGTGTTTGTTTTATTTTTTTCTGGCCATTTTTGGATACGTGTGTTTATATAACTGCCATACAAACGCATACATTGTGTATAATTACAACATCTCTTGTTCTAGATTTTGCCTGTGTGAACTCTTCAAATAACATAATTCAAAAAGAGAAATATTTGATATCTATTGTTGTCATTGTCGCCTTAAGGGACAAATGTCACGGAGAAGAGAATAATAAACACAGCTTTCTTGTATACGAATCAGTACTGACTGTAGCTTTAAAAACACAATGCTGCATTTGACAATATTTTATTTTCCAAACGGTTCGTACCTTGACATACATGCACCATTGATCTCGATAAATGAAGTACAGCTAACAACTATAATGATAGGGGAGTGACCTTTCATTCCAAAAAAAATTATACATAAATTATGTTACAGTTAACCAATATGGATCACGAACAGTGCATTCCACAACAGGCACGTTTAATTATAAACAGTTATACAACAAAAGAAAATTGTTAAACCCTTGATGAAATTCTTACATGAACAACTATTTGGAGTCATTATTGTTTAATTATAAACACATATATTAAAAGAAAATTGTTAAAATTTTAACGAGTATTTTACATTGAACAAAAATTGATCATTTATTGATATAATTACACAGTAGTATTTAAAATAATGCAGTTTTTCAGAATAACTTTGGAGAATAACACGTCAAACATTGTTCCACAAATACTATTTTAGTGTACTTGTACAGTAATCAAGAAAGTGTCGTTTGTTATTTGACCTGAAGGTCCACATGTCTCATTCTTTGCACAATGTGTTCATTTTGTTATATGTTAACCATATACACCAGAGAATGCTCACTGGAGATATTGAAAAAATAAATAAATAACACGATGGGTGAAGTAAAAAAGTGAAAACAAAGAAAAAGGGAGACTTCAATGTTCATTCTCTTCGCATGTTTCGTGTGATTTTATGATCACTTTAAATTTTCTGATTGATGCCTTAAACCAATGCTCGAAGCTACTTGTGCATAAACTTTCAGTATCTGGCTGTATAATGAGTGGTTGTGAAATAGCATAGCTTAACACATAAAACAACTTTAATATTGATTCAACTGTTTGATAAGTAGCTTTAACGAGTATCGGGAAACACGAGGTCGCACTTGATTTTAAAAATGAATTTTAGTTCATGTTTCAGCTTCGACTGCGGTAGTAAACGTAACTTTTTCACACTGTAATGTAATTATTACTCCACAGGGCGCATTTTTTTAATACGAAAGTGCGATTTGTAGTCAGAAGGTACAACGAACGTCTCTTTCAGACTATTCTGAAAACTTTTGTTATTCTGCTCTTGATTACAAATGGAATTCCCTAAGCATGCTGCATTAATAGAATATTATTAACTTATGGTTAAAAGTTAATTTGGTTTTCTGCTCTCGCTTTCCCATCTAGCATTCTTATAAACAATTTTTAGTAAATTTTGCGTAAACCCGTCCCTAATTTACCAACGAAGACTAGAGGGAAGACAGCTAGTCATCACCATCCACTGCCATCTCATGCGCTACCTTTCTAACAACGACCAGTTGGATTGACCGTCATATTATAACGTACCTACAGCTGAAAGGGCGAGCATATTTGGTATGACAGGGATTTGAACCCGCGACCCTCAGATTACGAGTCGAGTGCCATAACCACCTGACCATGCTGGTCCTCTTACAAACACACCTGTATAGTTGGATGGTTGATATAAATCACGTCAACAGAAAGGCCTAACTTAAAAAATTCATTTCTCCCACAGTACATCGGCACAGGGCAAATAAGCCAGTGGCTCAACGCTAAATCTCCGGTCTTATAACGCTGGAAACTGGATTTCGATACTTTTGGTGGGCACAGCAATTGTGGCCACAAATGATAAACTGTGACTAGTACAAAGTAAAGAATATAAGAATTTGAAACCACTATTTGGAGCTGATGCAAAAGATTCGAGGATCGCGGGTTCGAATTCCCGTCAACCAAACATGTTTGCCCTTTCAGCCGTGGGGGGGTTATTACGGTCAATTCCACTATTCGTTGATAAAAGAGTAGCCTAAGAGCTGGCGGTGGGTAGTGATGACTAGCTACCTTCCCTCTAGTCTTACACTGCTAAATTAGGGACAGCTAGAGCAGAAAACCCTGGTGTAGCTTTGCGCCAAAATTCAAAACAAACAAAGAAACAAATATCTGCCCACCACGGGTACCGACACCCAATTGATACCGGTATAAGTCAGCAGACTCACCAGTGTAGTAAGATGGCAGCAAGTTTCTCATTTTTGGCCTAACGTAAACCGGTGGTTAGGATGTTCGTATCGCAATCTGCGGGTTGCTGGTTCGAATTCCTTTCACCGAGCATGTTTCCTCTCGCAGCCATGGAGGCGTTACAATTTGACGGTTGATCCAGTTAGTAGTTGGTAACAGGGGAATTCAAGAGTTGGTGATTGGTGGTGCTGACTGACTACCTTTCCTCAAGTCTATTACTCATTACTCAAGTGTATTAGGGACGACTGATAGTCCTGGAGAAGATTGGCGTGAATTGGAACCCGCGACCCGCAAATTGCTAGTCGAGCGCTCTAACCACCAAATCTTACAAGACGACACAAGAAGAAGGATCAACGAAAACAAGCGACATCAATACAACCAATAGAACACAAGAATACAAACCACGAGGGCAAGAAATAACAGTATAACAAGAAAGCACGAGAGCAACCAACAATAATAAAACAAATAGAACACAACGATACAAAACACGAGAGCAAGTAACAACAATACAACCAATAGACCACAAGGATACAAAACATGAGAGCAAGCAATAACAATACAACCAATAGAACACAAGGGTACAAGACACGAGAGCAAGCAAAACAATACAACCAATAGACCACAAGGATACAAAACATGAGAGCAAGCAATGACAATACAACCAAGAGAACACAAGGGTACAAGACACGAGAGCAAGCAAAACAATACAACCAATAGACCACAAGGATACAAAACATGTGAGCAAGCAATAACAATACAACCAATAGAACACAAGGATACAAAACATGAGAGCAAGCAATAACAATACAACCAATAGAACACAAGGGTACAAGACACGAGAGCAAGCAACAACAATACAACCAATAGAACACAAGGATACAAAACATGAGAGCAAGCAATGACAATAAAACAAATAGAACACAACGATACAAAACACGAGAGCAAGTAACAACAATACAACCAATAGACCACAAGGATACAAAACATGAGAGCAAGCAATAACAATACAACCAAGAGAACACAAGGGTACAAGACACGAGAGCAAGCAAAACAATACAACCAATAGACCACAAGGATACAAAACATGTGAGCAAGCAATAACAATACAACCAATAGAACACAAGGATACAAAACATGAGAGCAAGCAATAACAATACAACCAATAGAACACAAGGGTACAAGACACGAGAGCAAGCAACAACAATACAACCAATAGAACACAAGGATACAAAACATGAGAGCAAGCAATGACAATACAACCAATAGAACACAAGGGTACAAGACACGAGAGCAAGCAACAACAATACAATCGATAGAACACAAGGATACAAGACACGAGAGCAAGCAACAACAATGCAAACCATAGAACAGAAGGATACAAAACACGAGAGAAAGAAGAACAGCACAACCAATAGAACACAAGGATACAAAACACGATAGAAAGTACTATCACGTAACCACGAGAAGACAGCAAGAGTGAATAGGAACAAACAACTACAACACAACCAAGAAAGCACAATAATAAGAAACAAAGAGAACAATAACGTAATTAATTATATGACACAGCGTTCGTTACTTGTATTAAAGTTTTAATGTATCTCAAGACGGCTGGTATTAAAGCATGTATTAAAGTTTATTTCATAACCCATTCAGACAGTTTCCAAACTTTAATTACACTAAGTGGGGCTCTCGTCTTCAAACTTGAGAACAAGAAATATGTAGTGTTGAAAATAAAACAGTGTAACAAAGACTAGGTACGTACAGATTTTACGAAACGCACAAACCTTCACGACAAAAAAGTGACGTTAAATAACGTGTGTCTCGGTTGAATTTCGCGCAGAGATATTAGAAGATTAGGTACGTTAGCCTTTAGTTTTACAGCGATAGACTAGCACTAGAGGGAATGCCAACTCTTAGACTACTATTTAATAAAGAATAGTGTGATAACTTACACCTACGAGGACTCAGCAGCTGAAAGGACGATCACGTTCGGAAACGGGTTTCGGTCCCGTGTTCCACAGCTTGAAATAACAAAATTTTCATATTGTTGTTTAACACTTACAACATAGATTAATTATAACTTATAACATAGGTTAATTATAACTTATAACATAGGTTAATTATAACTTACAACATAAGTTAATTACAACTTATAACATAGGTTAATTATAACTTACAACATAGGTTAATTATAACTTACAACATAGGTTAATTATAATTTACAACATAGGTTAATTATAACTTACAACATAAGTTAATTACAACTTATAACATAGGTTAATTATAACTTACAACATAGGTTAATTATGACTTATAACATAGGTTAATTATAACTTATAACATAGGTTAATTATAACTTATAACATAGGTTAATTATAACTTACAACATAAGTTAATTAATATGCAGAATTATAAACGAACTTATCTCTACGTTAAAACTAATTTTATTGCGAATTTTGGGTCCTCTTACGAAAGCCTTAATTGTGCAACAACACAATAAAAGTTTTTAATATTGAGAAAAAAACACAAAAAATCTCCGGTTTTAAATCTACATAAAATCGATATATTTCTATTGCCATTGGCACTTCCCCCCTGTGGCTCAGCGGTATGTTAGACGGATCATTATTGTTCTTAATAGGCTAACACTCGAACTAGGGTAGCTACAGACAGACAAACCACGTTTAATTCTGATTTATCCGGCTGGGATTTTAATGAGATACCAGAGGATAAGAAACATGAAAGCCACAGGTGCAAAAACAGGAATATAAATCCACAGTCACCAACCAATAGAACGAATCGATCCCATAAAGCTTTTCGCGAGCGCACAACTTTCAGCGTTTATCGCAAGCAAGACGTCTGAGCCCATCACTCATGGCGGCCCGAAAGTCACGTTATGAGAGAGGTAACGCTTCGTTGTTTGTGTGCAGGAAGTGGCAAGCCTGGTGTCGTCGAGAAAGCAATTGTTTTCTGTGTGTCATATATGACTGACGTGTGTTCCAGGTAGAAAACACAGATAAAAAATCAGCACCTCAAAGATTTAACTAGTGGCACTGACTCTACGGTTGAAGTTTCAGGCCAGGAAACACATATAAAACAATTCGTAAAATAATTTGACTGCACACGTTCATATAGGTACTTTTTAAATTATAGATGCTATTCGTTGGTTACGCTTTAGCATTGCGTACAGATACTAAACATTGGTATAAACATTTTCTGTAAGTTTCTTTTTCCTCTGTAGCACCTTTAGAATCATTCAAGCTAAACATAATGGTGACATCGTAACTTATCTAAGCGACTTCGCTTTACGGTACAGTATTACCGGTTCCATAAGTAATATTACCCCAACAAACACAAATAGATGGTAGGTATATCACTGCGTTACCACAACAAATACATATAGATGGTAGGTATATCACTGCGTTACCACAACAAACACATATAGATAGTAGGTATATCACTGCGTCACCACAACAAACACATATAGATGGTAGGTATATCACTGCGTTACCACAACAAACACATATAGATGGTAGGTATATCACTATATTTCCCCAACAAACACATACATATATATATATACATATAGATGGTAGATATATCACTCTGTTTCAACGAAACCGCTTTACAAGAAGTTGTTTAATTATTATAATTATGTTTTCCTGTTCATCAATATTATATTAATGGAGTTTTGGAATAATAATTATTTATGGTATTAAAAAGTTTGGACAATTAGTTCGTTGTTGTGATCAGAACCACACAATGGATTATCTCTGTCGTATTCAGTAGGAAATTCATTTTTTAGCCCTAATATTCTTCAGATCTAGTTTGGACAATTAGTTCGTTGTTGTGATCAGAACCACACAACGGATTATCTCTGTCGTATTCAGTAGGAAATTCATTTTTTAGCCCTAATATTCTTCAGATCTATCATTTATTTGGGGCTAGGCAAAGGAATAAGTAATTAATCCGTTTAATGTGCTTTTAATAAAGAATTACAACATGTGAAAAAAGTACAATTCTTACGCGGTTTTAATTTATCCAATTAAAATTCAAGTTCATTTTTCGACAAATGCGCACAGTTAATGGTACCACGTGAACAGACAAAAAAAGAATGAGAAATAACATAAAATGTACAAATGTAGATTTGAAACCTACTGGTATATTTTTTCAACACTTTATTGAAATTGACACATATGTATCTACAAGAAAAGACTGTATTGAAACAGCGTCTTGATGAAATATAGGAAATAAATTTAATGTTATTGAAAGAATTATGCAGACATTCGAAAACTTTATTTTTTTGTTTTGGTTTGAATTTCGCACTAAGCTACTCTGGGGCTATCTGTGCTAGCCTTCCCTAATTTAGTAGTGTAATACCAGAGGGAAGGCAGCTAGTCATCACCACCCACCGCCAACTCTTGAGCTGCTCATTTTACCCAACAAATAGTGAGATTATAACGCCCCCACGGCTGAAAGGGCGAGCATGTTTGGTGTGACGGAGATTCGAATCCGCGACCCTCGGATTACGAGCCGATTAACCCTTAACCACCTGGCCATACCGGGCCAATTCGAAAGCGAAAAGAACAAAATACACTAGTGCCATCTAGTGAGAAAAGTAATACATAAATGTTTCACATATTATTCAAGTTATCCAAGGATTGTTTGTTATTAAGAGCAAAGCTACAAAGTGGGCTCTTTGTTCTGTGTCCACCAGAATCCTAGAATTTAGCGTTAATAAGCCTTAAGACTTACACCTGAGTCACAAAAGTAGACTACCAAAGGAAAAGCTCTGATTAAGCGCAACGACACCTGTCATAAAATACAAACATCTAAATATGATGATAGACTATGAAACAAGTGATATCTTTCAAACTGATGACAACCATTAAGAAAGAGGAAAAGAAAAATTAAGATTTAGCTCAAAGTCCTTATAACGGGGAGACATCTAGCCAGTTTGGTAGTAGAACCTACTGATCATGAAAACTGCTAAGTTGTCCTGTTATCTAGTGGCTATTTATAAAACAAAATATTGTCGTTTTCTTTTTCTACCCATACGACACTAAACGTTTAGATATACATGCCTACTTGAAGCAGACAAAATCAATAATTAAGACTTATTTTTGGACATAAACGTATCGTGACATAAGAGGCTTTGTGGGTAACAGGTTAGTGATTTCAATGAGATAGCTTTTAAGATTAAGAAATTATTATTATTATCTGTTTCTATGGATACCAATTGTCAATCCATGTGGTTTGAACACAGGAGGATGCTATATTTTACTGTAAAACTGTAATATTCTTATGCTCGCATTTATTTAACCAAGCACAAAGCAAGTTTCTGAGCAGTATAAGAGAAGAGGGAAAGCACTACCCACCGCCAACTCTTAGGCTACTCTTTATTAACGAATAATGAGACTGACGGTCACGTTAGAATACCTAGGGCTGAAAAAGCCAGCGTGTTTAGTGGGAGAGAGATTCAAACACTCGACCCTAAAATTACGAATCGAGCACCATAACCAGTTGGCCAGGCGTAAAATTACATAGTCCTAAAATCGATGGATCAGCAGTTTAAAAAAAAATTGTTTTCGTCCTCTCTAATTAATAGTTTAGGCCTGACATGGCCAAGCACGTAAGGCGTGCGACTCGTAATCCGAGGGTCGCGGGTTGGCGCCCGCGTCGCGCCAAACATGCTCGCCCTCCCAGCCGTGGGGGCATTATAATGTGACGGTCAATCCCACTATTCGTTGGTAAAAGAGTAGCCCAAGAGTTGGCGGTGGGTGTTGATGACTTGCTGCCTTCCCTCTAGTCTTACACTACTAAATTAGGGACGGCTCGGTGCAGTGGGCTAACAACCTACTCACTTAAATACCTGTTGAAGAATCCGCAAGCGATTGCGGCCCTATGTTCCTTGATGGAATCTAATGATGATAACTAACTAACTAATTAATAGTTTGGCATGGGTCATTCATTATTTTCACATTTCACGATCAACGATGAGAATATGTTCTTTGACATTCATTCCGTCACGTAATCCATTATTTTGTTTTGTAAAGGTTGGCATATTAGATTAAACAAATTCCTTGGTTTTCATTTTTGTTTAATATTAGGCTTAATAAGGAAAGATAAGAGTAAGAAATAAAAATAAATACCTCCTGTTGCCTCCAACTTTTTAAAGCTTCGAACGAAATGCAATCATATGTTTTAGTTGGTCTAAAACAGTCTCATCATGCGTATTTTTTTGTACATGAATTGTTCAATGGACAATTCGAGGGTTACGGGCTCGAGTCCCTGTTACACAAAACATGCTCGCCCTTTCTGCTGTGAGAGCGTTATAATGTGAAGGTCAAGCTCACTAGTCATTGGTAAAAGAGTAGCCCAAGAGTTGGCGGTGGTAGGTGATAACTAGCTGCCTTCTCTCTAGTCTTACACTGCAAAATTGGGGACGGCTAGCGCAGATAGCTCTCGTGTAGCTTTGCGCGAATTCGAAACAAACCAAACCAATTCAATAGACAAAAATAATTAATAAAAATAAATAAAAACCGTTATGTCTATATTTGCTCCCCGCTGGTACAGCGATATTTCTACGGATTTACAAGGAAAATATTAGGGGTTCGTTTTCCCCTTGGCGGGCTCGGCAGATAGCCCAATGTGGCTTTGCTATAAGAAAACACACACACACGTCTATATTTCCAATAATTTAATGCTACAGAAAATAGTGGTCGATTATTTTTCTTTGCAACCCTCAATCACAAATATGGTGATCGTCAAAACCGAGTTTACCCATATTCTTGCTATTCCGTTTCAACACTCCAACATTCCCAACCGAGTTTACCTATCGTCTTGCTATTCTGTTTCAACACTCCAACTTTACCCATCTTTGTGCTATTCCGTTTTAATACTCAAAAATCAAGTTCGATTTGACTTGTATTTAACCTTATAAGTTACTTGTCAATATTTTCAGTGAACATCTGTTTAACAGACAGTACGACTTCAATCTTTCACTACCTTTACTTAATTTTTTAAACTAATTTATATCTCATTTTGCCAAGTTTAAAAACGACAAAAAAACACCTTTCAACATCGCCAGGTAGTTAAGGCGCTTGACTCGAATTCTGAGGATCGCGGATTCGAATCCCGTCCCACTAAACATGTTCGCCGTTTCATTCGTGGAAGTGTTATAATGTGACGACCAAGCACCCTATTCGTTAATAAAATAGTAGCCGAAGAGTATTCCACTGTTAAATTATGCGCGGCTAGCGCAGATGGTGCTCGTTTAGCTTTGCGTGTAGTTTAAAACAAACAAACAATCCTTTCGTTACGTAACTGCTACTTGTATTTCAGGCTAAGCTCTAATATATTTGACGTTTAGTCAGAGTTGAAGTATTAGGTCCATCCATACATGCCTTCTGGTGGCTGAGAATCTATAACGCTAAATATCGGGTCTTGAAATACGCGGTGACCAGATCACAGGTACTCACTCCATTTTGTGGTATGAGCTCAACACCAAACAAATAGATAAACAATAAATACTTTTGACGTAAACGTGTAGCATGAAGAATTAACATGTGACGTCTAGCTTCCAAGATGGCGTCATGTTCTTATGTTTAGTGACGTTCGTATCGTTTAAATAGTAAAGCAGAATTTGTATGATATATTCTTCATACATCGTCAGTATCGACAAATTTACATGTTCGCGAAAATTAGTTGACGAAAATCAAACGAGTCAGCTCCGTAACCGGCAGACTACAGTGCCATTACGTAATAATAGTTTTGTTACCAAGGTAACGATAAGTAGTTTGTTGTAGAGTAAATTCATGCGCATTTAAAAAGAAAAACGTTTTTGATTGAATAATCTGAAAAATGATTAAATAACTTAAGATGTTATAAGATTCAAGCTAAAAGTCTCTGTTGTTTCAAAACCGTCCGAGAATATTTTACTGGACAGTTCACTCTGATTAATTATCGTGTATCTAGATTTCAAAAATGGCCATTCAACCATATTTAACAGAAATAACATTTACATTTGGTGCACGTGGTATTCCAGTCACTGTTTCCCTGCTCGATAAACAACAGTACATACGATGTATTAAACAGCTCGCTTCACGAATAGTCAATGCTACTGATGAAAAGGCTAAAGGCGAATATTAATTATTTCTCTTCGAAGAAAAAGGTCCGGATTTACAACGCTAAAATCAGGGGTTCGATTCCCCTCGGTGGGCTGAGCAGATAGCCCAATGTGGCTTTGCTATACGAAAAACACAAAAACACACTCGAAGAAAAAGGAAATATTAACCTTCTTCATTGTCCAAATATATCACGTTCCCGTAAACTATGACTGAATACATGGGCGTCACCTTCTATAAATGTTTGATACGAATTGCTCACCTTGCCACAGTCAATTTCAGGTCAGATTACCGCCTAACCTTCTGTTGGTCATACCTCCTAGGCATCTGCCTTTCTTTACTTTTCATGGTACTAAAACGATACGCCCACTGCTGGTAAAGCTACTTAGTCCAGTCTATGAGCTGTATGATCACATCATATTCCCTGATATTCTCGAATATCTTCAAAAGTTTGATATCATTTATATCACACTCCGTTTCCCGACTTACAATTGTATCCTAACTATCCAGTTCATTACCCACGAAAGGACTACCTCAGTATATTTATCCTGTGAAAGGCCTGTTTCCGTATATTTATCCTACAAAAGGCCTGCTTCAGTATGTTATCCTATGAAAATCTGCTTCTGTATATTTATCCCATGAAAGGTGTGCATCAATACAATTATTCTATGAAAGGCCTGCTTCTGTATGTTATCCTATGAAAATCTGCTTCTGTATATTTATCCCATGAAAGGTGTGCATCACTACAATTATTCTATGAAAGGCCTGCTTCAGTATGTTATCCTATGAAAATCTGCTTCTGTATATTTATTCCATGAAAGGTGTGCATCAGAACAATTATTCTATGAAAGGCCTGCTTCCATATAACTAGCTTGCCTGAAAGTGTTTTACTGTTGTCGTATCTCACGTCTTCACAAATAATTAAATATAGTTTTAAACTGTCATTTCACGCAATTTAGTTTCTGTTTTGAAACTCTTTCCCATATATTAGTTTCAAATTGGTTTAGCGGGAAGTCTGCAGGGTTACGACGTTGAAAAGTGGATTTCGATGTCTGTTATGGGCAGATCACAGATAGCCTATTGTGTAGCTTTTGGATTAACGAAAACAAATAACTAATTTACACCTTTATCCACAGCCACTATACTCTAAAGTTTTATCGTATGGTCAAATCACATGTTTTTATATTCGTCAGAGAATTCAAGTGTGTAAATTACAGAAAGGCAACGAAAATTATGTCCTTGAGCTTATGACAAAAACAAAAGACTCCAACTCTTTATATGTACATGTTTGATCAATAGATGGAAGCACATTACAATAACATTTTATTTTCCATACAAAATAATAAGGTAATAGTTTGTAAGTAATAATACAGAAGAGACATGAAGTGAATGTAAGTTTTGAAGTATTTGGTTACTTTGAAAAATATACTATGTAACACGTATTAAAAAAACACAGACGTAAAAAAATTATTACAAATTATTCCAGTTTAAATATTCGACAACAGCAAGTTATTGTACACAAGTGTACTTTTTTTTTCCCCTGTTCACAAAGCGTCGACCCGGCTTGGCCAGGGGATTAAAGCGCTTGAGTTGTAATCTGAGGGTAGTAGGTTCGAGGCTCTGTCGCACAAAACATGCTCGCCCATTTAGTCCACTCCCTCACTCTTTCTCTCTCTCGTTGAAGCTTCTGTCAGGGTATTAATTCAATAAGTAGGTCATGAAAGTACAACCTCATGTGATCGTAAATTTACATATTTTTCTCTTATATTAATAGTACCTGTACATCACCGTCACGGAAGATGGCGGCATCAGTTTTAACATGACCACATATTTACTAAGAATATAAATGTTTACGTAGAAAGTAAGTTAGTGTTTTAATGCAACTACAAGTTCATAAATAAATTAAACGCAGCCGTAATCATAATTCAAAAATAAAAATAAAAATTTGTCATCTCATAGTCTGGCGTGTAGGTATGTACACTGCTGGCCAAAATCTTAAGGCCAATGAACATAAAGAAAAAATATGCATTTTGCTTTGTCAGACTCAACCACTTATTTGAGTAGAGCTTCGAAAGATGAAAATAAGAAAAGGGAAAATAAAAATGAAAAAAAGTTTTAGCATTTAATAGGGAAAATGTGAACACTGTGAAATTAGCCTAAATACTAGCTGGTCAAAAGTTTAAGACCATACCCAAAAGAAGTCCTAAACAGGGTAGGAAATGCCCAACAAGAGGTCTCAGTAGTGAGTTGCATGGCTGTCATTGCGAATAACTGCAAACATTAACTTTAGCATGGTCGATATAAGCGTTTGCAGAAGGCTGACTGGAATACTATTCCAAGTGGTGAAGATGGCTTCACGAAGATCATGCACTGTTTGAAATTGACGTTCATTTCTATACACTTCCCTTGCCATCCACCCCCAAACATTTTCAATGGGGTTCAGTTCGGGCAAACACGCTGGATGGCCCAAAAGAATCACGTTATTCGCCATGAAAAAGTCCTTTGTCCTGCGGGCATTGTAGATTGCAGCGTTGTCCTGCTGAAAAATCCAGTCATTTCCACACAAGCGAGGGCCTTCAGTCAATAAGGATGCTCTCTTCAACATGCCAATGTAGCCAGCTGCTGTTTGACGCCCTTGTATAACCTGAAGCTCCATTGTTCCATGGAAGGAGAAAGCACCCCAGATCATGATGGAATCTCCTCCACTGTGTCGTGTAGAAAATGTCTCCGGTGGGATATCCTTATCGTGCCAGTAACGGTCGAAGTCATCTTGACTATCCAGGTTAAATTTTTTCTCATCAGAGAACAAAGCCTTCTTCCACTTTTCTACGTCTCATGTTTGGTGCTTCTCAGCAAAGTTTAACCGAGCTGTTTCGTGGTGTGGAAGGAGGCGTGGCATTTGAAGACATTTAGAGTTTTTAAAGCCTTTCTCTCGTATCTGCCGTCTTATTGTTCTTGAGCTGCATTCTACGTCCGTAAGGGCTTTAATCTGGTTCGACGATCTGCTGGTGTCTTGCCGGACAACCCGTTGAATCCTCCTGCTCAACGCTGGAGAAATTTTCTTGGGCCGACCACTTGAAATTCTCGTTCCTTATCTCTCAGGGTCTTTTAATAGATTTGCAACAGCAGTTTTACCACGCCCAATCTCACCAGCGATGGCACGTTGAGAGAGACCTTGCCACGTTAAAACTTTGTAACTTTTTAGCCTTTGCGATGTTTTTACCCAATGTAACACAAAAGATGTCAGTGGGAGATGTTGACAATGTCAATGCTTGAACACAAATGACTAAATTTAGTTACGTGTTTACCGATTAACGCTTCGTTTCAGTATGGTCTTATCTTTTGACCAGGTAGTATTTAGACTAATTTCATAGTGTTCACATTTTCCCTATTAAATACAAAAAAGTGTTGTTTTTTTTATCTTCTCTTTTCCTATTTCATCTTCCGAAGCTCTACTAAAATAAGTGGTTGAGTCTAACAACGCAAAATGCATATTTTTTCTTTATGCTCATTGACCTTAAGATTTTGGCCAGTAATGTACCTTCTTAAGGAGCTTTCCTCGTTATTGATTCTAAATACGTTGTTAGACTTTAGACAAAGGAGTTTACTGAAATGACAGGATTAAATGAGTTATTTCATATCTTGGAGTTATATTTATAACTCATCAGACTATTTTGTCACATTTGAAACTAATAATTGAATTACTTCATACTAAAGATATACCAAAGAATTCCAGGATTATTTTCATTCGCAGGTTATCAACACGATGACCTCATATGCGCGGTTTTCAACGATTGAATGTCCGAGGATATAACAAATATTATTAACAGATAGGTGCGATTTAATAGGTGCGAATATAAGTTAACCTCCAGAGGTAAATAAAGTCCCGGCATGGTCGAATGAGTTAAGGCGTTCGACTCGTAATCCGAGGGCCACGGGTTCAAATCCTCGTCGCACCAAACATGCTTGCCCTTTCAGCCGTTGGGGCGTTATAATGCAACGTTCAATCCCACTATTTGTTGGTAAAAGAGTAGCCCAAGAGTTGGTGGTGGGTGGTGATGACTAGCTGCCTTCTCTCTAATATTACACTGCTAAATTAGGGAAGGTTAGCGCAGATAGGCCTCAAGTAGCTTTTCGCGAAATTCAAAACAAACAAAACAAAACCAGTGGTGAATAGAAAGTACTCTTTCTACGTAATGTAAATTCTAACGCACACTTTGAATGTTTTCGAATTAAACAAGTATTTAATGTTTCAATGAAAATAAGATATGAACCGTACTATATGCAGCATATAGGCTAAATGGCCACGTCGAGTTTCCCAACGTTGAAATACAGCCTTTGTTGTTTCAAGACTGCTGATCAGGTAAGGGGCAATCGGTTAGAAGTATCCACCGCCTAAGAAGCTACTCTTACAAGAAGAGCAAGATTGAATGCCAATTTAATAACCATATAGTATACATAGCAGAATGGAACCTTGGATCTTCCTATTCATTACCTAGCACGCTAATCACTTTACGACATCCAACCTCCTTACGGAAAGAAGAGTACGAAAAACAACCAGTTACCAGATAAAATTAATGGCCACGTTATATAATAAATATTTTTACCATTTTGGACTCATACGTTTGAAAATCCAGTATATAAAAAAAACGATGTAAATTTATCCCTTGAACAATTCGATTAAAAAATGGTAATAGTAATGGCATTTAGAAAAAGAGTTAAATGGCAAATCGGAGCATCGATAAATAATAATAACAACCTAATATACTGGCAGAATGAAATAAATATAAAGGTAATTAATTGGTTTTTGGGTATTTGTATTTGATAAAACTGAATATTTTTACTTTTTCACGTGGCAACTGCATTAAAAATTTGGTTTGTATTTGCTACCTTCAAAATAAAAATAGTTTTGTTAATTGTATAAAAGTTTCGAAGACATAATTACTGTACAAACCATTTATATTAAGAAATCAGGTAAATTCTATGTACGTTGTCACAATACCAATGTACCAGACATATTCGGAAAGCGCTGTTATAACTGCTTCTTCAATCACGCAGTGTTCTACTTCCTTATCATAAAACAATCCATAAAGTACTTAATAGACAACATTCATATTCAAGTCAAAACAGCCATTCAGGACAGGGCATTTTGATGGCATATAATGAAATGATGTTCTATTTTCTTGTCCCACGGTGGGACAGCAGTAAGATTTTATAACCATAAAATCCGAGGTAAGATTCCCCGCGAATGACAAGGCAGACAGTCTAATGTTGCTTTGCTCTAAAACAGGCAAATAAAATATTTTTATCATAATATCCCCCCCTCCCGCATCTTAGTGGCACAGCTGTATCTCTGCAGACTTACACCGCTCAATATCTGTGGTGAAGAAAGCACATTGTGTAGTTTTGTGCTAAACAACAAATAAACAAATTTATCATAAAATAATCGTTAAAACGCTTTATGAAAGGCGATCTTATTCAAAGCAAAGTAGACAGTTATGGCCATCAATTGATGAGGGCAGGACGTGGCTCTGGGGTTAGTGTACCGAACCATTGCATTGGTCTTTGCAGCCTGCATTTTGAGTCAGTGGATGCGTTATAAAAGTGACAATCAAATCCCATTTCTCTGTTAGACAAGCGTTTTTCGTTTTTCTTCTAGTCTATCACTCAACATCAGAGACGACTAGTACACATAGATCCTTGATAACTTTGCTAGTATATCCGAAACAAACAAACGGTTAATGAACGAAGCGAAGCTGTTGACCTGCTGAGATCACCACAAATAATGAAATGCTGATGTCAAACGTAACAAAAGTATATTATTATGCACACTTGGTGTCAAGATGGATAAGTATCTATCACTAACATCATTACACGTATAATTCAGCTTTCGAATTTTCGTATTGTTTCCAAGACCAGTACTTCGAGTTAAAATATAGAAGTTGATAGAACACCTGCCACTAAAATTAAATTGCTCTGATAAGTTAGTTTCCATTACAGCGGTTTTTCTGTTCTAATTTTGTTACAGACAGAAGCAAAAATTAAAATGCAGCTTCCATAGAGCTGTAACCTTTATTAAATATTTCACAACTATAGGCATACGTAATTAAGCCCGGCATTGCCAAGTGATTAAGGCACTCGACTCGTAATCCGAGGGTCGCAGGTTTGAATCCCCATCGCACGAAACATTCTCGCTTTGGGGTGTTTTATTTTTACGGTCAATTCCACTATTCGTTGGTAAAAGAGTTGGCAGTATTCTTTACTCTCAAATAAATGCTTGATAATTGGTGTTCTTTAAAGTGAACTGGTAATTACATAATTGCTTATAGAATTGAAAATGCTTCTTCTACTAGATTATTAAATAACTTTAAATTACAGTTTTTACTATTACTATAATTTTGGCTCAGATATTTTTTCTGTTGATTATTTGGCCTTTTTGGTTTTGTTCTGAACTTCGCGCAAAGTTGCGCGAGGGATACCTGCGCTACACGTCCCCAATTTTGCAGTGTAAGACTAGAGGGAAGGCATCACCACCAACAGCCAACTCTTGGGCTACTCTTTTACAAACGAATAGTGGGACTGACTCTCACGTTATAACGCCCTCACGGCTGAAAGGGGAGCATGTTTAGTGCGAGGGGGATTCGAACTCGCGACCCTCAGATTACGAGTCGAGTGCCTTAACCCACTTGGCCATGCCGGGCCTTCAGTTACATTAAACTATTCAACTAAACAAGCATACTTGACACCAGGTAGCGCATACCACGCCATCACTGTGTTTGTTTGACCTTATGGATGATGGTTGAAGTTAATTCAAACAGAAATAAGTATTTTGTGTTAACATGAAAAGCATAATATATTGCTATTAATTCTTGCTCTGGTTTTACAGATAACTAATATGAAAGTAATAAATAATCAGACTTCACAAACTCCATGGAGTTCACATTTTAATAGTTTCTCTCCTCGCAATTCAATAACATAAATAACGTCTTAAGTACTTAGTTAGGTTTACAGCCTAGGAAGAGAGTTTAGCCCTCTCTTGGACTGTAATAAAATATCACTATAATGCCTGTGATATTCCAGTATCGTTGAGTATTCCTGGTATCAACCAAAAGACCTCGTCGGCATTGGATATATAACAGACATAAGGGTGCGTGAAATATGCAAACACCTATGTATATATTTTTTTAAAATTTAAAATATTGTTTTGCCCGTAATGTTGGAAATACAGAGTGTGTTTTACTCTGTTAAAAACTAGAATAACTATGTAATATATTCTATCTATTTAAAAATTTAGCTATACAATTATCTATATTGAAATATTGTGATATAACTATAGATACAACATATAATTTAGCCCCCCGCTAGTACAGCGGTATGTCTTCGGATTACAACGCTAAAATCAGGGGCTCGATTCCCCTTGGTGGGCTTAGAAAAAGAGGCCTGGCATGGCCAAGTGTGTTAAGGCGTGCGACTCGTAATCTGAGGGGCGTGGGTTCGCATCCCCGTCGCGCCAATCATGCTCGCCCTCCTAGCCGTGGGGGCGTTATAATGTGCGGTCAATTCCACTATTCGTTGGTAAAAGAGTAGCCCAAGAGTTGGCGATAGATGGTGATGACTAGCTGCCTTCCCTCTAGTCTTACACTGCTAAATTAGGGACGGCTAGCACAGATAGCCCTCGAGTAGCTTTGTGTGAAATTCAAAAACAAACAAACAAGCATATAATTTTTATATGTGTCTCCAACTCCAAATAGCTTCATATGCAATTGGTTTGTTTCCATGAAACCCGAATTTCAACTTTATTGATATTAATCAAACTAGATACGTTCAGAAAAGTAATCTTCCCCCCTTTACAACACATTTTAGTCAGAGATATGTTTCTATCCCCTATCTGTGCGTATCATTTTCTGATTTCCACCAAAACAGAAGCGAAACGAACTAATCTAAGCAGTAACTTATTTTATTCACGCCCCGCCCTCTACATGTTAATTTACCCTTCTTATTTTAGACTTTATTCGTGGAATTTCAGTACTGGAATGTTTCCTAACGAAATTACAAATACAAATTTTTGGCGCCAGATAAGGATTTTATTACTAGCAAAGTACCAGACGTCGTTTATCAAGTGTTTGTAGCGCAGGCCTGTAATGAACATACCAAGGAATGAACATATTTACGAGTACGAGCATACTACATAAGTTGGAGTGTCCCGGTTGGACATCGGTAAGTTTACTGACTTAACAACGCTAAAATCCAAGGTTCCATTTTCTGCGGTGTACACAGCAGAGAGTTTAGTATGGCACTGCTCCGAAAAAGCAAGTATAAATTGGAAAGTAATAAGCTACTAGATATAAGTATTATCAAGCGATTCTTGAACTAGTTTACAATAATTGTTTGGTTTGTGGTGAATTTCGCGCTAGCCGTCCCTAATTTAGCAGTACAAAATGAGTTTGTTTGTTTATTTTTTTGAATTTCGCACAAAACTACTCGAGGGCTATCTGTGATAGCCGTTCCTGATTTAGTAGTGTAAGACTAGAGGGAAGGCAGCTAGTCATCACCATCCACCTCCAACTCTTGAGCTACTCTTTTACCAACGAATAGTGGGATTGACTGTCACATTATAACGCCCCCACGGCTGGGAGGGCGAGCATGATTGGCGCGACGGGGATGCGAACCCGCGACCCTCAGATTACGAGTGGCACGCCTTAACACCCTTGGCCATGCCGGGCCCATATAAGATGAGAGGGAAAGCAATTAGTCATCATTACTCACCGCCGACTCTTGGGTTACTCTTTTACCAAAAAATAGTGAGATTGACCGTTACATTATAACGCCCATACGGTTGAGGGGGAGCATGTTTGGTGCGCGGGGATTCGTACACGCGACCCTCAGGTTGCCAGTAGAGCACCCTGACCACCTGACCATGCCGTGCCTTTTTTTAAAAATATATTTCAGACAATTATTCGTTAAAAATAGCAAGTACTTAGTTAACAGTTTTTTCTCTCTCTCTGGTAATGTACGTCTTTTATATTTACCTATTTGTTTATTATTAATTTCCCCATTTGCAATTTTTACAACCAATTTAAGTGTAAGACTATAGGGAAGGCAGCTAGTTTTCACCATTAACCGCCAACTCTTAGGCTACTCTTTAGCCAACGAATAGTAGGACTGATAGTAACAATATAACGTCTCCACTGCTGAAAGGGCGAGAATATTCGGTGAAGAGACTCAAACTCTTAATCCTCACATTGCGAGTCGAACACCCTTACCACCAAGCCATACCAGGTTTGCAATAATATACATTTAACGTGTTTAGGTGTACAAGGACGTGATTTTTTTTTTACTTTTCTATTTGATAATTTAGCTATTTATCGCCGAATGTTATGTGCTGAGAGACAACCACACCCTTTAAGAGGATGACGTCAGAGAACGACAATAACGAGTATCGAGATGAAATTGTACGTGTTCCATATCAATTATCAGTTGTTGATTGGCTCAGAAACGAATTCGCCATAATATTCTTAATTTGGGTTTCTGTCATGTCCTATGTTCACCGTCAAGTTTTAGATAATATTTTAAAAATAATACATAATATAATACAGTTTGTAAATAACGACGTTATATTTTTTTTATCATAAAACTTCCAGGGTTACTTGCCCCCATACCTAATTTTAAACTATTGATCAGTGAGAGCGTTTCTAGAAAATCCTTTCAATTCTCCATCGTCTCTTTTATAACACATGCAAAAGGTCTGAAGTATAGGGACTATTTTCTGGTGGCGAACGGATTCGATTCTTTCTCCCCAGCCACAAAATCCAGCTAATTCATTCCTGTAAATAACAAGCAAAATTCGTAATAACTCGAGCGCCTTCGGAAAAGTAGAATTTTGTTCTTTCGTGGTAAGTTGAGAAGGAGTTAGTTATTTTTACAAACATTTGATAATAAATTATCACCAAAAAGGAGAAACCGCTAAACGCTCACAAGTTGTTTTGTTCTGAACACTATACTAAAGTTGTATATAAAGGAACATCCTCTAAATGATAAAGCTATATATGAAAAATTCCAGCTTCTCTTAGTTTGTTTTTAATTTCGCGCAAAGCTACACGAGAGTTATCTACGCTAGCCGTCCCTAATTTAGCAGTGTAAGACTAGAGGGAAGGCTAGTCATCACCACCCACCGCCAACTCTTGGGCTACTCTTTTTAACAACAAATAGTGGGATTAGCTGTAACATTGTAACGCCCCCATGGCTGAAAGGGCGTGAATGTTTGGTGCGACGAGGATTCGAACACGCGACCCTAAGATTACGAGTCGTACGCTTTAACCCACCTGACCATGCCGGGCACGAGTTTCTAAAGCATAGGTTATTACAGACTCGTGCAAGATAATTTGTCAATCGGTGCGGTGGCGATTGGAAATAGAACTCGTCAATTTTTTAACTTGTAAAATAATTAATGTTTAATGTTTTATACTTGCATAACCAGTAATAAAATATGCCATTCCGAACTTTAGCTTTCATCACCATTAACGAATGTGGTGAATCCTCAGACTGACTCGAGTCATTCAATGTACAATCAACTATAAGAAAGCCCCAAACCTCTGGAGAGAACAGATACCCCACTTGCAACTTTGGGCTGAACAACAAACAAACCGAAAATATTAAATCTTGTCGAGAAACAAAATGGTATTTATTGGACTTTAAAAATAAGAACCTTTTCTTATGTAATTGTATATTAATAAAACTTAATATATTATGTAATAATATTATGCTCCACATAATAAACAATTACATAATATCGCATAAACATAACATTTTAATGTTTAGGAGCAAGCATTCACATAGGTATTCTAAAAGTTAAACTACATGACATCGAAATTTGCGTCTTTTGCGATTCTCTAAACTATTGTGAAACTTGTGTGTAAAACAGCCCACCAAAATTTTCACGAATTATACAGGAATTATCTCTCTATACTTTTTATCTGATAAATTATTTTATCTCAAAAGCAGCTCTCAGGAGTTATGGGGCCCGACATGGCCAGGTGGTTAAGGCACTCGGCTCGTAAGCCGAGGGTAGCGGGTTCGAACACCCGTTACACCAAACATGCTCGCCCTTTAAGCCGTGTGAGCTTAAACATAGGTACTGTAAAAACCAAAAATCTTGAACTCAAAACGTTGCAGCTTTATATTAAAGATATCATAATAGTTTAATGTTAGAGGAAGGCTGACATGCGTCTTAAAATTAAAAGAAATCTTTTGGCAAAACGTCTACGAAATTGTACAGTTTTGAATTAATATAGATATGGCATCATAAACCTCAAAACGCCGATTATAAAAGTATTCAATTTGTTTGTTTTGGAATTTCGCACAAAGCTACTCGAGGGCTATCTGTGCTAGCCGTCCCTAATTTAGCAGTGTAAGACTAGAGGGAAGGTAGTTAGTCATCACCACCCACCGCCAACTCTTGGGCTACTCTTTTACCAACGAAAAGTGGAATTGACCGTCACATTATAACGCCCCCACGGTTGGGAGGGCGAGCATGTTTAGCGCGACCCTCGGATTACGAGTCGCGCGCCTTACGCGCTTGGCCATGCCAGGCCTCAATTTGTTGTTACTTTCAAAGATTTATAAGTTTTACTTGGAGCTGACTGGTAACGTTTGAACTTATTATAATAAGTAGGTAGGGCTTTTTTCTTCGTCCAGAATTTATTTTATTTTCGGATATACAGCGTTTAGTTTGTTTTTGTAGTCTGTGAACAAACAAAGGAGTGTGTGAGTGCATTTTCTTATAGCAAAGCCACATCGGGCTACCTGCTAAGTCCACCGAGGAATCGAATCCCTGCTTTTAGCGTAACAAAGAAGACCTAAAACAAATAAATAAAAAATAAAATTTGGAGGCAAAAAAAAAAAGAAATAGATAACGAACATTTTTTCAGTCCAGACTTTTGTTACTTTATTGGCGGTTGTATTGGGTTGAGGAATAATTCGTGAGCGTTTTTTCAAGTTAAAAAAATATATTCATAAATGAAACGCTTTCGCAAAATATTTCATGTCATTTGGTAGATAATTTTTTGCTCTAATAGATGGTGTGTTTGATTTTCATATGTCTTTAAGTTTTGCTTTCATTTTCAGCTCATTAAATGGAATGTCAAGTGGACAAAATCGAGCATTTTTGACACCATCTGCTTTTCGAATTTAATTTCTGGCAATTTTGTTTACAACAATGCATACTATATACCTAGGTATTACATGAAATAACGTATCATAATAAATGTTTTGGGTGTAATGTGTTCATGCATTGAAGTATTGTATAGTCTTGCATGTAATGCTTGAATGAAATTATTTAAAAACGCTCACGAATTATTCCTCAACCTAATATATTGTTTAGTCTGTTTTCGTTGTCTGAGAACAAACAAACATTTGGAGTAACAATAATAAATGTTTGCACCTATTTCTTTAAATACAATGGTACGTTTGTTATTTGGTGTTAATGTTCTCTTCAAAACAAACAAACTTGTCATTGTATGGTAAGTCACTCGTCTTCTTCTTCTTATCCACCCTCTACGTATAGTCTTACAACCCTTTTTGTTCGTAAAAGAAACTAGGTCATCACTTTTCCCAGCATTCGTCTTTAGCACAGTCGTCCGGTTAGTTGTTTATCCTAATCCAATTCCTTTCAGTTGACCTGTTATGATAGGGGGTGTCTCTACCTGTTTACGTCTAGACGTCTCTCTAACGGAAGTGCCAAAAACACTTTAGGGGACAAACTGGACTTTTCGTGCCGGAACGTTCAAATAAAACATATTTCACGAGACTAGTGATCTCACGTTCAGAGCTCACAAACAAGGACTGAAAAACAAACATTAATTTGTTTCTTCTTGTTATCTTCTGAACACATTCAGAGCTTACAGAGACGGGGAAAAACATGAATTTATTCTTAATGTCAACCTCTGAACACATTCAGAGCTTACAGAGACCGGGAAAAAACATGAATTTATTCTTTACTGTTATTTTCTGAACACAATCAGAGCTTACAGAGACGGAAAAAAACATGAATTTATTCTTAATGTCAACCTCTGAACACATTCAGAGCTTACAGAGACGGAGAAAAAATATGAATTTATTCTTTACTGTTAACTTTTGAAACACATTCAGAGCTTACAGAGACGGGGAAAAACATGAATTTATTCTTTACTGCTAACTTCTGAAACACATTCAGAGCTTACAGAGACGGGGAAAAACATGAATTTATTCGTTACTGTTAACTTCTGAAACATATTCAGAGCATACAGAGACGGAGAAAAAAACATGAATTTATTCTTTACTGCTAACTTCTGAAACACATTCAGAGCTTACAGAGACGGGGAAAAACATGAATTTATTCTTTACTGTTAACTTCTGAAACATATTCAGAGCTTACAGAGACGGAGAAAAAACATGAATTTATTCTTTACTGTTAACTTCTGAAACACATTCAGAGCTTACAGAGACGGGGAAAAACATGAATTTATTCGTTACTGTTAACTTCTGAAACATATTCAGAGCTTACAGAGACGGAGAAAAACCATGAATTTATTCTTTACTGTTAACTTCTAAAACACATTCAGAGCTTACAGAGACGGGGAAAAACATGAATTTATTCTTTACTGTTAACTTCTGAAACATATTCAGAGCTTACAGAGACGGAGAAAAAACATGAATTTATTCTTTACTGTTAACTTCTAAAACACATTTAGAGCTTACAGAGACGGGGAAAAACATGAATTTATTCGTTACTGTTAACTTCTGAAACATATTCAGAGCTTACAGAGACGGAGAAAAAACATGAATTTATTCGTTACTGTTAACTTCTGAAACATATTCAGAGCTTACAGAGACGGAGAAAAAACATGAATTTATTCTTTACTGTTAACTTCTAAAACACATTCAGAGCTTACAGAGACGGGGAAAAACATGAATTTATTCTTTACTGTTAACTTCTAAAACAAAGCCATAGTTAGTTTTAAACTAAACGATTTAGTTTACAACATTAATTTTCATTGGTTATGATAACAATTACGTTAACAAATTAATAACTTTAACTTCTGAGAGTTTTGTTATATATCGCGTAAATCCATTCTACCGTAAACTTAAAACAATAAATGTTTCATATAAGAAATATATTCTTCGCGTTTCGTTCATGCCATATTTTTTATATATTCAGAATATGACGTGATATCACAGGTTTATTTCTCTCTCGACTTTGAAGGGCGTGCATCGCCTTGTGATGAGGACACTCCACTCGATAGCAACATGTTTATGGTGGGTCCGAATCCTGGTTATCGAACATGATTGCCCTTTTAACCGTGGGAGTGTTATTATGTTATAACCAATTCCATTATTCGCTGGATTAAGAATTGTCGTTAGGTCATTCTGACTAACTAGCTAGCTGTCTTCTCTCCAGTCTATCGCTGAAAAATTAAAGACGGTAAACACATATAACCGTCCAGTAGTTTTACAAGAATTCAAAACAAAATAAGTAAACTCGCACTTGGGGAGGGGGGAAGCGAAGTATGTTAATATTTTTGTTTTTCTGTTTTTATTTTAATTTCGGCCAAAGCTACTCGAGGGATATCTGCGCTAGCCGTCCCTAATTTAGCAGTGTAAGAATAGTCATCACCACCCACCGCCAACTCTTGGGCTACCTCTTTACCAACGAATAGTGGGATTGACAGTTGTAATATAACGCCCAAACGGCTGAAAGGGCGAGCATGTTGGATGCGACGGGGATTCGAACCTGCGACCCTTGGATTACGACTCAAAAGCCTTAACCCACCAGGCATGCCGGGCCGTGTGTTAATAAGAAAATGAAACAAAGTGCTGTTTAAAATTAAGTAAATCGTAGCTCATACCTCGAATCATAAAACACCAGAACCTTCAATAGAACTGTTTAAGTTAAATTCATGAAGGTGAATGAATCGACGAACGTAGATATTAATATAAAATAGAGGGCAAGTATAAATGAGAAAAGAGTTCTTAGAACATTTAACATGTGCAGTTCGATTTTTTGTAATAAAATTGTTTTAACGTTACAATTTCATTTTTTCCGAAGAAATCTAAGAAAGTAATTTTACTTGTCTTAACTGTTTCACTCCTTTTTGCCTTGTCCCTACAAGACTTGCAACACTAAAATCCGAGGTTCAAGTTTGTTTGTTTAAAGTCAAGCACAAAGCTATCTGTGCACTACCCACCACGAGAATCGAAACTGGGTTTCTAGCGTTATAAGTCTGCAAACAATCCGTTGTGCCACTGAGGGGCCCCGTGTGCGAGTCCCTTTGGCGAACTCTGAAAATTGCCGATAGTAGCTTTGCTCTGAAACAAACAAGTAAGTCCTTTCTTATTTCGCATTATGACTTGAAGTGATTCAGCAGCCATCTTAATCTCAAGGGCTTATAACGTTAGTACAAGAGTTCGATCTCTGTTGCCAGCATAGCGCGGATAGTCCATTGCGCTTGAGCAAACGAAACGTATCATTATGTAATCTCTGTTGTGAAATATCATATACACATACTTACACAAACAGAGAGTTACTTACGCAATATTAAAACGATTTTGAATGTACAAATAAGAAAGTTAGTGTGACAACCACAATAGATATAAATCGCAGTTTAATTGTATGTATTAGAACACGTTAAGACTTTGCTTCGCATTGCGTGCTTAGTGTGATGCTAATGAACATTAATTGGATAAATTCGTATAGTATTTACATGTTCAGGCACTGGATTTACATTTTCTAGATGGAGACACCTCCTCGTGTGTTTGTGTGTTTTCTTATAGCAAAGCCACATCGGGTTATCTGCTGAGTTCACCAAGGGGATGCTTCCTTGAACTTAATGGTATTGGAAAGTTGATTGCCCAAAAAGGTTTGACATGTTTGATACGCGTCGTAACTGAAAACTAATATTAATTTCGCTGCTTATGTATTTGTGAACGGGCGTGATCTATTGCAACGTACCTGGACTGTCTAAAGATTCAAGGTTCGAGTTTCATTGCCGTAAAAAGAACAATAAACAAACAAACAAGCTATAACGAGTGTGTTATAAAAATGACCGTCAAATCGTATTTGAAAGGGTAGCCTGATAACTGACAGTAGGTACCGTCTTTTCTCTAGTCTACCAGTTTACAAATACCAATTACAATGAAAGTATAGCTCTTACAACAAAACATAACATTCCAGTAAACACTAATTTTTTTTTCAAAAACCAGGAACGAAACTAAATTCTATACTATATAAAAACTACCCTGATAAACACAACACCAACATTATTTATAAAATACAATGAAACAGCTACCTCTACTTCTATATTGGAGAAACAAGCAGAAAAATAAACACAACACAATCATAGAAAACACCCAGACACTAAGTAGGGAAACGAATATAAACAAATAGAAAATCAATGAGCCCCTACTTATACAGCAACTAAAACTTAAAATTAAACCAATATAAGGGAACACATTTATATCTGTACTAATTAATAACGTAACGTCCCCAGCTGGTACAGCGGTAAGTATACGGACTTACATTGCTAAAATCAGGGGTTCGATTCCCCTCGGTGGACACAGCGGTTAGCTCAATGTGGCTTTGATATGAGAAATACACACGTATAATAACATAGTTGCAACGCCACCTACAATTCCCTACCCTTTTACACCGTCGTCCCTAAAACATGTGTCCGGCAACAATCAGTTGTAAACTTTGTCTTCGTTAACCTGAAGATGGCCAAACAAGGTTAAAACGTTGTTCTCTACATTATTTTAATTAAAGTTTTACTACCTATACCAGCCGTCTTCAGATACAAATATAGCCCTTGTGGAGCTATTTCCGAATATTCTAAACTAACTGAAGCTCATCTTCTGCGGAATGGACATTGTTGTACCACTATCAATTACACAAAACTATTTTCAATACAATTTTTAAATAGTTTGTGAGAAATAACTGGAACATAGGTTATCTAGAATCAATCACGTGATTATTATAATATGTCTGCCTGAATGAAACACGTAAGATTTCTGTTTTTCGATACCTTAATGTCATTCTCTCCTACCGTTATTATCACATTACTATATATTGTCTATTTCGAACACGTGTTTTCGCAAAATTCAATTCGTATTCAGAGAATATTCAAAATGAATCTAGAAGAACATGACTGAAGGGGGAAAAAAAGAGAGGAAACTCGCAGTGACGTAGCATATAGCAATATGTGAAGTTTCTGAACAAACGACCATCAGAACAACAACTGTTTATGTGGGTTAAGCGGACGACCCCTATCGGGTCTTTCAAATGAAACAGACATATCTGCCTTTCTTTCTTCGCATGTTCAAGAGGAGAGTTTTATTGCGGAAAATAAATTATACAAACTGGTTCTAAACTTATTTTCGTTTATATGTGTAGCGACGCAGGAATTTACTATGTGAATAGCAATGCCTATGATTACTTTTAATTACACAAAGTGATATTGTATTTTAAAGAAGAAACGAAACCGATGGAAAAAAAATGAATGTTTTTTTTTGACTGAATGTAGAGTATGGAATCACTGTTTCTCAAGAAAGTAGGGTTATGTTATTCAGGTACATTAGCCTCACATGTGCAAGTTTTATACGTGAAATTAAGTGACCAACAATATGATCACTATTCAAACAAACTAAATCATACTATAATTGAACTTTTGCTTGAATAATACTGGAAAAACTTTTTTATTATGTGGTGTGCAATTCACAACTTCGCGAAATCTTTATTCTGTGCGCATGTAGATTTGCAATAGGGGTCACGATTTTCCTGTTTCCCGTCACAGGTAACTTTATTTTTCTCCATTCTCAGGGTGTAGATATGAAGTAATGAATACGTCACAAGCGGATCTAATGCACTGGCGCCACGGGTAATTGGCTAGTCTAGTATAATAATATTCAGTTTCGGCTTTTCCTGAAAATTCGCACTTATTTCAACGAACATAAACGAAAGATGAATTCAGATATATATATAAGTAGAGATTTTGCACCTCAACAACAACAACAAAAAAACATTAAAAGTTTATCAAAGTTTTAAAAAATTTCTAACGTTGGGCCATGGAATAGCATTATAAATATATTTATGAATAATACGATAAAGTTTATCCATAACTAAACTAAAACAAAAAACAACAACACAAGTTACAGTTTTAATTTGTCTCGTTATCGAAAATAGGTCATACTTAATAAAGCCTTAATTAATGTTAGGCCTAAGACACGCTCGTGGACTCGTAAATTTCGATATTTACGATAAGAATTTTGTTATATTATTTTACATATCCTGTGCCTAAAGAAGTACTGTTGTAATAAAGATATTTATTTGACCGCAAATATTTTACGATTCTCTGCTAGTTGTAAAGTAATATAATATAATATAATATAATATAATATAATATAATATAATATAATATAATATAATATAATATAATATAATATAATATAATATAATATAATATAATATAATATAATATAATATAATATAATATGATACAATATCTATGTGATGAGTCATCTTAGTTTTGGCTCTTGTTTTACCATGTTTCTCTCCATGTTCTGTGATTTCACTTAAGTGCTTTGTATTTTTCGACTTGAAACTGGGGATCAGGATATTTCACGATTGTTCTGTTTTTATTTCTCGTTATCATATAAACATTTTTACCAAACACTAAGCAGAGGTTGTTTTTTTTTAAGTACTCATTTTACTTACGGGGAATATGACGTTTCAAATAATCTACTTATTTCTGTATAACTTTTCGTCTCCAACAGTAAAACATTATTACATATAACCAGTGGCGGATTTAAAGTTGTGTGGGTCCAGGAGCTTATAATTTTTGTGGGCCCTACATCCCATGTAATTTTACATAGAATAAAATTATCGATGGGCCTCCATTAAGAACATGGTCCATGGGGATGAGGCCCCTTTAGCTCCTACCTAAATTACAGGTCGCTCCTTTCCAACCTTTTTGTAACTAACTCAGTAAATGAGGCTCAAGCCCTAGATATCGAAAAGGATATTCAGTCTAACTCAAAAGTAATTAAACGTTATTCATCAAATTCAAATTATTAAAAAAAAATACGCATTTGCACGAACAACACTTGAAATTAATCCCTCTTATATGTTCGTTCGACTATGTAATCATCACTTAGCAATAAAGAATAACCCCGTAACCTGTGTCTAAGCAATAAAGACATGACTACAAGCAGTTTTCTATTAGATATTTTGAAATTTAACCAAGAAACCGAATTGTTATAAATTTTCACGCAATTTCGTTAAGCATGAAAACTGTGAGAAACAAAATGAACCGATGACATTCTTATTGCTCGACATGGTGTAATACAATCCCCCAAATCCTAGGATTGCAACACCAAGTTAGACCTCAACTTATTAAAAAATCATCGATTTATTTCTACGTTGTTCACCACCGGTGGTGGGGGCTGACGTAGTCTGTTAATTCGAGCACTCGAATTGCAGTTTGTGGGGTTAGATTGTTTGTTTTTTGAATTTCGCAGAAAACTACACGAGGGCTATCTGCGCTAGCTGTCCCTAATTTAGCAGTGTAAAAAGTGGGGTTAGAACTGGGCACCGAACATGCTAGCTCTTTGAACTGTAGATGCTTTATAACGTTACTGTTAATTCTAATATTCGTCGTTAAGACAGTAACCAGTGGCTTAGCAGTAAGTCGTAACCATCAGAAGCATGAACCATAAGTTGTTTTGTGCTTAAGTGGTTGAGAAAAGTTTTATGAAAAGTAGGTTTGAGCAACATGGTTCCATTAATAATTCTATGGTTAATTACATTAATAAAGATTTGTTTTTCAAATGCAAAAGGGGTCGCGGGTTTGAATTCTTATCCAACCAAACATGCTTGTCATTTTAGTCGTAGAAGCGTTATAATGTTTAGTCAATCCCACTATTCGTTGGTAAAAGAGTAGCCTAAGAGTTGGCGGGTGGTGACGACTAACTGCTTTTCCTCTAGTCTTACACTGCTCAGTTTGGGACGGCTAGCGCAGATAGCCCTCTTGTAGCTTTGCGCGAAATTCAAAATAAACAAACAATCAATCCCAAGAGTTAGCAGTGGGTGGTGGTGACTAGCTGCCTTCTTTCTAGTTTTACGAAACTAAGTTATGGACAGCTAGCGCAGATAGCTCTCGTGTAGCTTTGCGCGAAATTCCAAATAAATGCACTGTTAGATGTAAAATTGCTCTCTGTATATCTTCAGATGACCTCTGTAGTTTGAAATGGAAAACCTTGCTTAACCCTCGTCAGTTTCGACAACATAAATTTATAAAAGTAATACATCTGTCATTGATTTAGTGCCAAAAATTAAATGAATCAACCATTTTAACATTAAATTAGGTTACTACTTTACTGAAGAAGCCAATTGAATATTCTTAAAGTCCAATTTTTAACTGAAAGGTCTCATACAGATAATACCAACTTATAATTTAATTATTGTCCACTTGTGCAAGAAATGTCACCTTTTTGTTTTGTTTTTAAGACAGATATAAAAAACTACTTACAACAAAATATTCCACTTACGTACAGATTTCAAGTTGATAAACTAGCTATTTGACTTTAATGGTCAAATAATTCTGTTTATATACAAATCATAAGTAAATATTAACACAGGGTTGCCAGGAAGGTAGAAAAAATCCATGCATATGTTGTATAAAATAGGAAACTGGTTTGACTGGAAATGTAATTAAACCTGTAATAATGAAGTATAAAACTCCCATCCGAACTTATGAACCACTGTGATGAATTTACTTTTATATATTTTTTGTAATATCAATGTTTGTTTCAGTTTATACTTAGAAATGTACATAACTTATACTGTTAAATCTGTATTGTGAAATTCTCGCCTATTCACTAAAGTTATAGAAGATTCTTGAATGTAATAATCAACAATATATGTTTGTATGTAAAACTAGCGTATTGTTAGTATTGTTGGTCCAACTAATATTTCTAGAACCTTGACTAATGTTTGTAAACCGACTTGCCAAGAGACGGTATATATTGTTGGTATACCATAAACCTCGAAAGCTGTAACAGTGATTTACGCTTATCAGTCAGAAAACTACAGAGATTTGACCAGGAACATTTATACATTTCAAACATTACAAACTGTTTATCTTCAGTGGATTAATTTTGGAGATTAATATTTCTACGAGGACATTGTATAATTTCAGCTGTGAAAAACTCGTGTGTGATCAACGAAGAGCTAGCTTACTTTCTGTTAAATGAAGTGTATTTACATTAACTCAAAATTAATTCGCTAATAATGAACCGTCGATGAAATATTCAGTTTATAGCAAATAGAAAACTCAGTATTGCTTCTAACACCTTTGAATATAAATCATTATATGTGATAACTATTTGTAATAACTGTTATTATCAATTGTATTATTATTTATATATAGAAATATTTTTCTATTAAGAAATAAGCTGTGTATCATTTTTGTTAGCAATTATAATAAATTTGATACATTTCGGCATTTAATTAAATTCAAATTCAACTCAGTTTCAGTTTCTTTCACATACCTAACATAATAAACTGTATGCTCGTTCGAGATAAAGTACAATATTAACTCTACACATTTGTGAGGTAAAAACTTAGTTTGTCTATAGATTAATCAACCATATTTCTGCACGTTCAAATAATCTTATTATACAAATGTCTGCGAACTTAAGGTGTGACTCCGCCAGCCGGTTTTATTTGTTTTTTTTCCAGATGTTCAGTGAAAACAACCGTGTATTTCTTCAGAAATATTTTAGTCATAGAAGGTTGACCTAGAAAAACAAGCCATTGGTAAAGGAGAGTATTGAAACCCACTTTCTCTGCACCCTTACTTCTATGCGCTGAGATCAGCTTGGCGACAAAAACAGCGAAAAAGTCCAACTGTTTGTGAATTTCATCTACGTGACCTAGATTTATACAAAGCGTCGGATGTGCCTTATTGGTTGATAGGGATAAATCAGGTAACCATGTGCTCACACGTTTTCTTTTTACAAGCACACAACTCGCACGAACCGTACGTATCCTCTCTCTCTCTCTCTGCATCTTCGAGAAGGTCGGTGCTGTACAGTTTAGGTAGTTGTGAGCTACTCCAAGTTCTAGGGACTGTGGGTATTTACAGTTTGTCGTATTTCGACGTTTCGCTCTTATACAAGACGTTGAGAAAGAAGACGAAAAAGAAGTATTTGTGAAATAGTAGCTTGAGGGGCTGTCCTGTTATCAGAACCACTTAAACACGAGTATGGTTTTGTTTATCACGTTTTTATTTAGGAGTAAGGGCTAAATAGTGATTAACCCCTAAAACGTTTGAAAAAATCATATTTTCACTAATAACGACTGTTGGTGGATTATTTACATAATTGTAATTATATCACATAATTTATTGCTGAAATTTGAAAATAATTCAAGACTGTGATAGAATAAAACTAAACATTCGGATAATTCTTATCTTTATTGAGTTCCACGACAAAGGAATATCACGATTTGACGTTTTACGTTACAAGAAGTGGAACCACATTTATTACGCATTGGCGACGGATCGCAGATTTATTACTTGTGGGTATTTTTCAATCACTAATCGAGTTTTACTTTACGTTTACGTGACGTGAAGTCAAGGGAGATAACTGTGTATGTTATATCAAAACACAGTCGTGCTTATCATTGTTCGTTTACGACTATTTTATCAGAATTCTTGGAAACCTAAAAAATAATCATAAAATAAAATTTGGACGTATGTCAAGATAAACGGTCGTGAACAAGTGTCGTATAAATTCTAAGCAGCGTATGAAAATATCTGAAATATTTGATTCGTCGTCTCTTGAATTGGGTTGAATTACAGCGCAAACTTTTGGAACTGTGTCAACAGTTAGATATAGTTTACTGTATCCATGACAATTTGTCTACAACTTTATACAATCGTGTATGAAGTGACGGTTAGTTGCTAAGAAACGCTCTATACTTGTCGTCAGAGTAGCACGTGAGTTTATTGAGAATTGAATGTCTGTTGGAACAAAGGTAAGTGATGATATAATTAACAAACATAAACACATACATATATACGCTATTTAATTGCAGGTGAGAACTGATATGTGTAATATATTACTTAATTTTGTATTACTCATTTTAACTCATAAATTATAAGAGCTTTGCAGGGACATTTTATTTTGAGGGGGTGTCGTATAGTATGATGTTCAAGCCACAGTAATTCGTGATTTGGAGACATAATGAATTTCATGTCAAAATGTCATAAGACAAAGCTTGTCTAGTGATAATTTCGCAGGATAGAATGTTACAATATGCGATCTGGGTATAAAATATAAGAATTCTGTTAGGATTCTCAAGTTACTAGGTTTATTTTTTAAACTTCAGACATTTGCAACCAACAGATACTACTATATAAATTATAAGATGACCACATTTTATCCACTAAATTTGAGAATAATTTTATAAAACGTGTACTTGTAATTACTATAATTCCAGATGCAAGCGCTATTTACGATTCGTAGTTTAATAAAAATGTTAATTTTACTTATTAACAGCTTATTAAATACAGGCCTGGTGTTGCGCCTTAATAGTAAATATCAGTTGCAGATAATAAGGGGAAAGGGTTCTATGACGTATTCGAAGTTATGGCGACTGGACCCGTGTCCTCAGATGACAAAATAATATCTAAGCCTAATAGTAATTTGCTGTATTTTTATTATAATTTTTTTACAGTAAACTTTATAATATAAATAACTAGATGCAAAAGTGTTTAATAAACAGTTTTTTACCCGAGGACTGTTCCCAAAATTTGGGACTTATGGTCACCCTATTATAATATATAAACCTTCATTCAATAGTCCTCTTAGATGACGCCACCATGACGTTCTGACAAGTCACGTTTTGTACGGTATTTAGAATGACTCGCTTGTAAAGGCGGTTATTTACTTTTTTTTTTAATTTCAAAAAAAATATGCAACTCATCCATATTTCAAGGATAACGGTCGTTTATATTTATGATAAAGTCTTAAGAACAGCTGACCCTAAATCAGGAATGCGTTTGTAGTGATTTTCCCAGTCCTAGTGAAATGTTTAATGTCACTATTTATGAGGTCCCAAGAATGACAAAGTCGCAAAGGAGGAGGAGCCATTCTGTTAGAGCAGTGGAGGAGTATAATGGGTCTTTATATATTATAGAAAATAACGGGAACAAATGCACTCAATATAGAAAGCTGTTTACATTTTAACATCACAAAAAAAAATCAGAACTTCATACAAAAGTTCGCACTATCCGTTCCTCTCCCACTGATATTAAAACAACACCTCCATAGAACCATCAATATTTTCTTCATGAATGAAACAGACTGATCGTATTGTTTGTGTGTTGTGTTTTCTTATAGCAAAGCCACATCGGGCTATCTGCTCAGCCCAACGAGTGGAATCGAACCCCTGATTTTAGCGTTGTAAATCCGGAGACATACCGCTGTACTAGCGGGGGGCCGTATTGTTTGTGAGGCGGGTAGTTAGCCCCCATATATACATAGATGTAGTCGTACCAAGGTTAGTGTGCAAACCAATAAGTAACTTTCGAAGATGTGTTGGATAGGAACTTGTATATCCTTACAATTTACTTGATAGTTAATTCATTAAACAAATTTTAGTAGGACATCTGGCACACCGTCGTGTGCAAAGATAGAGATGTCAGAAACTGTTTTCCCCTATTTTTTAGGTGGAGGGGTAACGTATCATTCTAGGAGGTTCTAATGTAGTTTATACATTGAAAAAAGAGCCTTGGGGATAACGTGGCATTCTGAGATTTTTTAATGTTTGTTTGTTTGTTTTTGAATTTCGCGCAAAGCCACTCGAGAACTATCTGCGCTAGCCGTCCCTAATTTAGCAGTGTAAGACTAGAGGGAAGTTAGTTAGTCATCACCACTCACCGCTAACCCTTTTGCTACTCTTTTACTAAAGAATAGTGGGATTAAGCGCTACATTATAAAGCCCCCAAAGCTGAAAGGGCAAGCATGTTTGATGCGATCGGGATTCGAACCCGCGACCCTCAGATTACAAGTCGCACGCCTTAATCCATCTGGCCATGCCGGGCTAAGAGATTATAATAAAGTTTATACATTCCGGAGTAACTGCTTTACTATTGCTTTACAATTTATGCCTAATTTTCTTATTATTTCTAGATTATCTTATTTTAACGTCATTATTTCGTTTGTCATAGAATAGTGATGATATTTTATGTTTCATATTTACTGTCCTCCCTCCACAGTGGCACAGCGGTATGTCTGCGCCATTATAGCTGTATAAACCGGGTTTCAATACCCGTAATGGGCAGAACACGGATAGCTCATTATGCAGCCTTTTTGTTTAACCACAAACAAAAACAAATCTTATTTCCAACCAACTGCGTACTTCATTCCCATGAGCCTTTTCGAATCGATTTTGTGACGTTTCTTGCGCATGTCGAGTAGTGAAGCATTAGAATATATTGTTTTCAGGATGCCAATTGTGTAAGTTCCTCGTCTCGTCGTGTCAGGTGGTGTAATATTGAAGGTTAAATGTTTGAGACCTTTTGTTTCGTGGCCAAACCAAACGTGTAAACATATATATGTATTATGGATGTGTTTCGTTCAATTTATTTGAATATGTTTTTGGAATGTCGAAGGAAACTATCTTAGCAATGAGCCATTTCACAAATACGAGAAGAGCACGTGCACAAATATTTGTTTGTTTTTTTGAATTTCGCACAAACCTACACGAGGGCAATCTGTGCTAGCCGTCCCTAATTTAGCAGTGTAAGACTAGAGGGAAGGCAGCTAGTCATCACCACCCACAGCCAACTCTTGGGCTACTCTTTTACCAACGAATAGTGTGATTGACCGTAATATTATAACGCTCCCATGGCTGAAAGGGCGAGCATGTTTGGTACGACTGGAATTTGAACCCGTGACCTTCAGATTACGAGTCGAACGTCTTAACCAACCTGGCCATGCCGGGCCCGTGCATAACTAATAAACAAATAAACGAACACTTCTACCAATAGAGATAACTTAGTAGCGACGGTCTAAGGCAGTTTTTGGTACATAGTGAACAAATCACGCAGAAAGTGAAATGTCAGTATTTGAATTATCTGTTGATCTCACTATTTCCAGTTTAACTCCTAATTAACCTATCTTACTACATAATACATAATATTACATAATACATAATATTACATAATACATAACATTACATAATACAAAATATTACATAATACATAACATTATATAATACATAATGTGACATAATACATTGTATTACATCATTCATTATATTACATAATACATAATATCACATAACACATTATATTACATCATACATAGTATTAGATAATCCATAATAGTACAGAATACATAATATTACTTGATAGATATTACATCATACATAATATTACATCATACATATTGCATAATACATTTTATTACAGCATACATAATATTACATAATACATTATATTACATCATACATAATATTAGATAATACACAATAATACATAATACTACGTAATACTTAATATTGCATAATACGTAATATTACATAATGCGTAATATTACATTATAGATAATATTAGATAATACATTATATTACATAATACATATTACATCATACATAATATTACGTCATGCATAATATTACACAATATTAAATAGCGACGTACAGAAGACGTTAATTTTACTATTTCTCAAAATACCTTTTTTTTTAACGTGTGCTAAATTTTGACGTTGGCCCAAATGTTTGTGACTTATTAACTTACGATAGTCTGGCTATATGGGTTTGATAAGATTACATTTGTCGGGTGTGTACATTAACACACTGTCAGGAAGTAATTTAGATTCGTTGTACATATACGACTGGCTTGACGTACTTTTTGGCTGTGTAATCGATTCTTTTTATAGATTAGTGTGTTTCTTTCTAATCCAAACTTAACATTCTTATAATTAGATAAAAAACATCTAAATCTATTTGTGTATTTGAACATTCAAAAGTATTCATTTCTAAGTTTATTTGTGTATTTGAACATTCAAAAGTATTCATTTCTAAGTTTATTTGTGTATTTGAACATTCAAAAGTATTCATTTCTAAGTTTATTTGTGTATTTGAACATTCAAAAGTATTCATTTCTAAGTTTATTTGCCGTTTTTTTTGTCAAACTATGAAAGTCGTGACATATGAGAACATCGAACTACCCTTTTTCCCGTAAGGTGTTGCTATCGCAACAGTAAATAGTTATATATTAAAATATTACTCACTAGATATCACAAGAAAACTAAAAATTCATAACAATTATCTTAGCTAAAATCAGAATGAGGGCGTGCAATTCAGTTATCACTGTTTTCCCCGTAAAGGCCTGACATGGTTGGTGGTTAGGGCGCTATAATGGGAACGTTACAAAGCTATGGTCAGTTCCATTATTCCTTGGTCAAGGAGTAAACCAAGAGTTGGCGGTGGATTATGCTAAGTCGTTAATTGCCTTCTCTCTAGTCTTTCACTGCTAAATTAGGGATGGCTAGCGCGGATAGCTCTTGTGCAGCTTAGCGCGAAATTTAAAACAATCTTCCCGTAAATATTTTGATTAAGAAGGCTTGGCCTAGCCAGGTGGTTAAGGCGAACGACTCGTTATCCGAAGGTCGCGGGTTCAAATTCCCGTCGTACCAAAAAAGTTCGTCCTTTCATCCGTGGGGGCGTTATAATGTCCGGTCAATCCCACTATTCGTTGGTAAAAGAGTAGCCCAAGAGTTGGCGGTGAGTGGTGATGACTAGCTGCTTTATCTCTAGCCTTACACTGCTAAGTTAGGGACGATTAGCGCAGATAGCCTTAGTGTAGCTTTGCGGAAATTCAAAAACAAACAAACATACAAGCACTAAACGCGTAAATGAATTTCCTTGTCTCTCAAGAGTTTGTGAAAATTACATAATGCCTTGCGATATTAGGGCTATTGGTTTATAATTCTCTACACGCTATCATTACGTAAACCACGATATTAATATCCATGTTTCTGTATTATTATTTTTTCTATGATTTATATAAACATGTTAAAGTTCATGGCTACTAAAATCCACTACATAGATATAACATAAGCCCTATAGTAATATAAAATGGAAAAGGCCCTCTGGTGGTGATTTTCTAAACTTACTATCAGTACTAAAGTAAACTAGCATAAAACCTCTTGACGGTCCTTGATTAGTTCCCCGCTGGTACAGCTGTAAGTGTTCGGATTTGCAATCCTAAAATCAGTAGGCTGGATTCCTCTCGGTGGACTAAGCAAATAGCCAAATATGGTACTTGTTGATTATTTCACTACTCTGCACACACATGGATTTTTTTCAAAAACTGTTGATGTGCTATATATTTGACTACTTTAAACGCGTCCTGCTAGCTCTTGTGTTAGAAAATATACTCTTCAAAAAAAGGAACGCAAAAGGCAAAATATGAGACAAATTGTTAACAACTTTATTCCGGGTAGTTCTGTATGAAATGTGTGAAACTTTGCACATTCACTGCTGAACATCCAAAGTCTGCAAAGGCGAAGTTCACGCTCACTAGTTGGAGTTTAACGTCACTCAACGTCAATAACGAGTATGCCCCCCGTGAGCATCAATAACTGCTTGGCATCTCTTGCCCATGGAAGCGATGAGATGACGAATCACATCCTGTGGAATGCCTGTCCACTCAGCCTGCAAAGCTGCTGCAAGCTGAGGTAGAGTCTGCGGTTGAGGTTGTCGCCATTGCAGACGTCGGTCCAACTCGTCTCAAAGATGTTCGATGGGGTTTAAATCTAGTGATCTGGAGGGACAGGGAAGAACGTTGATGTTGTGGTGTCTCAAGAAGACAGTGGTGAGTAGGGCTGTGTGAGGACGGGCGTTGTCATGTTGAAAAACGTCGCTGACGTTCACCATGATGGGTTGCACATGGGGCCTAAGAATCTCGTAGACGGTTGCGTACGGTCTGATCGGAAATCCTACGCAGCCCTGGTATGGTTGAGGCAGTAGACGTCGCAGTGGTGGTCCTATCCAAATGATGACATAACCGGATGTAGCGATCTTGTGCGGGCGTGGTCACACGAGATCTGCCAGATCGTGGACGGTCACGAGTTGATCCATGTTGTTGGTGACGATCCCATAGCCTTGTGATGGTGCTTGGGTAGACATTCACAGCTCTGGCAATATCTGATCGAGATTCGCCTGGTTCCAAGCGACCACAGGCGTTGTTGCGTTGTGCTTCAGTCAGTCTTGGCGTAACTGTATTGCGTGTCGGTGGCTTAACACTGAGCTATGGAAACCGAGAACCCGTCACTTTTATAGGGATTTTGCACATGTTGCACTTGCAGAACATGCAGATCTCTCAAACAAATTTATTGGACACGCATGCGTTTTGGCAAAAAATCCAATGTTTTCCTCCGTTATCAAAGTGCACAACTTTTATTGTCATTTTGGTCTAACAATCAGTGCCTTAACACGTGTAACATCACATACTCTGAGCTAGTAACGTTATTACATATATTTCTCTTTAAAATAACAAAAATATCCCTTTTGCGTTTCTTGTTTTGAAGAGTATAGTTATTTTTAGACACATTGCTTTATGTAATGTTTGCTACAATGTTCTGGTAAGTTTGTTTTCTATAAGTTATTTAAAACACTAACACAGTCGAATATATTTTATCATCTCCTTTTGACTTGCCTACCCAGTGGCACAGCAGGTATGTTTGCGGACTTACAACGCAGAAATCGGGTTCCAATGGTTGTGGTATGCAGAGCACAGGTAGCACTTTGTGCTTAATTTCAAACAAAGAAACCTTTTGACTTCTAAGATAACGTCAGTAAATATGTTTAAAGATATTTTTTTCTGTTTTTGGTGGCCTATAGATTTTCTTACACTGAAAACCTAACATTAAAATGTAGATTCACCCGAAAACTAAAAATAGACTTAAAAAATAAAGAAAGAATCGTAATCGGATAAAATGTTTTACTGCACATTTTACTAGAATGTTATTAAGGAAATAATAATGATAAATATTTTGGCAACTTTGCAATGACAAAATCACTAATAGGTCAAGCGTGACTCATTCGTGACTGAATACAGATTCGTAAGTTCTCGTCATTTTACTGTTTTTTGTTTTGAATTTTGTGCAAAGCTACACGAGGGCTATCTGCGCTAGCCGGTTCTAATTTAGCAGTGTAAGACTAGAGGGAAGGCAGGTAGTTATCACCACCTACCACCAACTTTTGGTCTATACTTTTTCACCAACGAATAGTGGGATTGACTGTTACTTTATAACGCCCCCACGGCTGAAAGGGCGAGCATGTTTGGCGTAACGGGGATTCAAATCCGCGACCCTCAGATTACAAGTCGAGTGCCCTAACCACCTGGCTATGCCTGGCCTACCATTTTACAGTGGCGGTGCCAGGATATTTTCGATGGGGGGGGGGGAGCTGAGGTAAACTGTGGAGGGGTTTCCCAAAATGCCATCAATATGAAGTATAGATGGTAAATTATAATAACGTAAATACCAAGGTACATGTCAGAAAGGTGTGCTATTTTGAATTACGTTTTCAATGCAGTTTTCATTGGAAATTCATACTCTGATTAATAACATAGTTTACATAGCAGAAACCAATTATCCTATGTGAAGTTAATGCACTCTAAGGAAAAGTAAGGCCACTAACCGACTAACTATCTTTCATCTTTATGAAGACTTTGTGTTTTACAGATCTTATTCTCTGATGTTAATTATTAAGCAATAAGGACGATTGTGTTTTCCCTATTTTATGAATATATGTAAGTAACAATATTGAGGGGCCTGAGGGGGCCTTGGCTCATTTTTGGGGGGCTCAAGCCTCCCTTGACGCTGCTACTGTGATTTTACTGTAAAAAGCTGTTACGTTCTACATTTTAGAGTTATGAGTGTGTTGTAATGATGAAAGTCAAATCTAATTAAAAACATAAGTAGCCTTAGAGCTAAAGGGGGTTGCTGTTGACTAGCTGCCTTCCTGTAGGTTGTTTGTTTTTGAATGTTGCACAAAGCTACTCGAGGGCTATATGTGCTAGCCGTCCCTAATTTAACAGTGTAACACTAGAGGGAAGGCAGCTAGTCATCACCACCTACCGCCAACTCTTGGGCTACTCTTTTACCAACGAATAGTAGGATTGATCGTCACATTATAAGTCCCCCACGGCTGAAAGGGCGAGCATGTTTGGCGCGACGGGGATGCGAACCCGCGACCCTCAGATTACGAGTCGCACGCCTTAACACGCTTGGCCATGCCGGGCCCCTTCCTGTAGTGTTTGTGTTCGAAATGAAAGACGGATAGTGCAGATAGGCCTTGCCATTTTTTTAGGTTAATCATGTGAGAAAATGGCTTTAATTTTTCTTGTTGTTTTGTTTTTGGTGTTGTCGTTCTTGTCCTGCATAACACTTTTTCTGTTCAATTTGATATAAAAATACTGTGCAAATTGCTGTCGCTAGATGGCAGCAATATCTAAATTAAAATATTTCACTTGAAAATTTCCTTATTATTAATGGCAGGCAATATGCTCTAGTTCCTCAAACTGCAGATAGTTTTAGATTTGTACTAGATAGTAAGTTCTGTTTGTCGCAAAATTAATGTTTTTTCTAATGACTGTTTTGTTTGTTGTGAAGTGCAGATTAAAAAATGGGCTGCCTGTATTTATCATTAGACTGGAACATCCTTCATAATTGCAATCTGATGAAGCAATGTTAAGAACACCTATTGAAATGTTATTTCTGTAATCTCTTAAGCCAGAGTTGTTCATTTATTGAAATTACTCATTTAATTTAAAAATGCAAGTCGATCTTGTTGTGTAACGTAATTAATGGCTTTTCAACCATTTCCTTTTTATCTCTTTCCTTTTAAAATAATAGTAATTTTTTTCACTAAAGTTTAGTAAATATCAGTTGATTTATTAACATCACACTGTGGACTTTTCAGAATTTTTACATTCCATGCTTGAACAGTAAAGAAGTGTGTTTATCTTTAAACTAATTATGGGGCATGGCATGACCAGGTGGTTAAGGCACTTGACTCGTAATTCGAGGGTCACGGGCTCGAATCGTCATCACACCAAACATACTCGCTCTATAAGCCGTTCTATATGGTCACCTGTTACATAAATGATGGATTAAAGACACACACCTCGTTCGTGAGTAATTGTGGACATCCATCAGAAACAGTGGACAAGATTAAAAATTCTTGTCCTGAACGTTGCCTTTCTAGAGGCACAGGTTATCTCCATGAAGCAACATCGAACGTCTTTAAATGCATCTTGAACCTGATATAATTTGCTGTTCTATTATTCCATACAAATAATATGATATACATTCTGGAAATCTGTGTTCGTGTGTGAAATTGAGGAGGTAAAATCTATTTTAAGTATTATGTTGATTTTTGTTGTTGTTGTTTTTTTGGAAATTTAATTGAAGTGAAATTAAACAATTGAAAGATTTAAAAATTAAATTTTTATCACACCACATATCAGGAGGAACTCTTCTCTTTAACAAGAATGTAAAATATGTAATCTTAGATACTAGTAGTTGATCTTAAGATGTGTTGTAATACAATAGCTTGAATAATTGTTGCTATTCTACAGAGTAGTCTTGTAGTTAGTTTCAACTTGTTAGGGCTCTTTTCTCGCAATCTAAATGTCGCGGGTTCAAATCCCTGTCACACCAAAACATGCTCGCCATTTCAACCATGTGCGGGTTATAATGTGACGATCAATCCCACTGTTCGTTGGTAAAAGAGTAGTCAAAGAGTTGGCCGTGATTGGTAATTACTAGCTGCCTTCCCTCTAGTTTTACATTGCTAAATTAGGGTTGGATAGCGCAGATAGTCCTCGTGTAACTTTGCACGAAATTCAAAAAGAAACAAAGAAGTTTGAGAGAGTTTATTTCCATTGTTGTTTCAATACTTTGTTTATATGATGATGAATGAATGGCCGACGCTTGGCCTTTCCAGTTAACCTCTTCACAAGTCTTAAAGATATTTATTATATTTGGTTAGGTTTAGCGGTTCTGAATAGGCCTGTTAGAGAAGCTGAAACTATATGTGTACATCATTTATGACAGAGAGCAGTATCTGTCGAACCAGTAGATTGATCTGTTGGCTAAACACTTACATATCTACTAGACCCACGATCAATGTGTAAAGTGTGACTCTGACCATAATCTTTCACAGACAACATCTTGTTACCAAGTTCCTTATGTTTGGTTATTTCGCAGAATGGCTCTTGTCACTCAGCAAGATTCTCAACCAAACTCTAAGATTCTAGCTCATTTCTAACAAGCTATGTATACACCAGTAACAACACTATTGTGAATTTTTTTGGGAGATACGTACGTTTTCCATAATCCACCTATTCCAAAGCACGCTACACTGTTCTCGGAGTGGTGTCCATTTACATGTGACCACAATGAATACAATAAAATCGTTCGGAATTTGATGCAAAACTCTTTTCCGCTCTTTCCTAACACTTCCAACTTTTCCGAGTTTAAAGACGACTTTTGGACCTTTTTGTTGTTGTTGAACTGTCAACTGCCATGCATAATAATTCACAAACGACTACACCTTTCAATTGTTTCAAATTTCGATTATCTATGCTTTGAGCTAATCATAACACTTACTTACTCAACTTCACGTAACTCGCTATATTTTGGCATCCTTAGTACCATTTATCACTACACTAGTCTACCCATTTAATGAATAACCGTATTCGTACCTGCTGAGTTTTCTTGAATAGTATGAACGACCGCTCGATTGTGTCACGAACTTAGGGAGTATTTCCAGTACGTTTGACCTGATGATCTACAAAGAAATGTAGTTTCGCATCCAGAGTTGTTTCAACGCACTGCAATACGCAACTACACTAAAAGGATAAAAAATTAAGTAAGTCCCTATGCACTCAAATCAATAGTCTGAGAACTTGTGGTGTTCATAAGAATCCAGATTCCTCCAATATTCTGCAGAGAATAAATTTTAACATGAACAGCGAAGAAAGACCCCGTACACTAGTGAAATGGTGTCACGAAACGGGATCCACGCATTACTCATTGCTTGCTGAAAGTAGTCTTAGACCTACTTTCATAATTCAGTTTGACTTGCCAATACTTCAAAGTCGGATTTAATGTTCTGAATAACTGGATGCCTTCCGAACATTCTTTTATGCACAATAATGGGGAAGTGTCTATAACACACGTAGGAATCTTGACCTTTCACCCTATTTTCCGGTAATTACTACTGAAAATGAATTAGCACATGCTCTGATGAATATCATCATTAGCTACATCTGTAATGCTTCAAGGAAGTTTGCACAGTGGCTGTTCTGTGAGAAGACAAACATCACCTGTGGCAATGTGTGATTGGTATCGAATGAAATTGGGCAGGTCCGGCATGGCCAAGTGATTAGGGCGCTCGACTCGTAATCTGATGGTTGCGGGTTCGAATCCCCGTCACACCAAACATGCTCGCCCTTTCAGCCGTGAGAGCGTAATAATGTAATGGCCAATTCCACTATTCTCTGATAAAAGAGTAACCCAAGGGTTGTCGGTGAATTATGATGACTAACTGCCTTCCATCTAGTCTTACAATGCTAAATTAGGAACGGTTAGTGCAGATAGCCCACGTATAGCTTTGCGTGAAATTCAAAAACAAACAGACTAATGGAATTGGCTATGTGGCCCCACAAACACGTAATAAAAAAGGACTATGAGCAATCTACTGAGTTCTCTTACCTCTGTTGAATTCTAGTGTTTGTAGCATCCCCAACAAAGTGATTCATATGTTCTAGATATTCCACATTTATTACCAGGAGTACCATGATGGTTCAAATTACACAATCATTCTGTGTAAGATCTCCCTCTATTCCCAAACTAGTGACTACTACAACTGGAAGGTGAATTACTGAAAATCTGTAATTGCAAGAATAATAATAATAAAAACAAAGCAACACTGGTACAACACCAGTGTTCAGTTGCAACACTCTTGCAACAAGAACAGTCTGTTTTTTTCTATCACTGGAGCAGATCGCAACAACACTAATCTGTGCTTTAATACAACATAGTAAATCAATTGCACATTAGAGGAATTACATCCTTTTCAACATGTACACACAACACAGAACTCTTGGATTCATTATAGTTGGAACTGAACCATTTTATTGAAGAACTACGGTTTACCTGTTGCACATAAAACTAGCACACACTTCTTGTACGACCTAGCATAGCCAAGTGGTTAAGGCGCTCGACTCGTAATCCGAGGGTCGCGGGCTCGAATCCCCGTCACACGAAACATGCTTGCTCTTTCAGACGTGGGACGTTATAATGTGACGGTCAATCCCACTATTCGTTGGTAAAAAGAGTAGCCCAAGAGTTGGCGGTAGGTAGTGATGACTAGTTGCCTTCCCTCTAGTCTTACACTGCTAAATTGTGGACGGCTAGCATAGATAGCCCTCGTATATCTGCGCGCGAAATTCAAAACAAACCACTTCTTGTACTAAATCAACCGCTCTAACAAAAGTAGTCCCAAACCAGTGAAAACAGTCGTAAGTCAAAGTGTGATATCACAAATATTCGCTTTGAAATGCAACTCTACTTCTACCTTGTTCCCCCATTTGCTTGGATACATTTACGTATTGTGTATCTTCCGTATTCCCCGGCGTGGATACACTTAAGTATTGTGTATCTTCCGTATCCTCTGGCGTGGATACATTTAGGTATTGTGTATCTTTTACATATCTCGTCATTAATGTAATCATTTTGTATCTTCAAATTTCTTGAGGACAGTTCCTTTATAGTATTGAAACATAACACATCTCCATGCGCACATTCCCTCAACGATAAGGCATGACTTTGAAATTTATTTTTTTGGGCCAACGACACGCAAACCGCGAATCCTCACACTTACAGTCTAACACTCTAACCACCAGGTTATGCGTAGCACTGAAGTAAAGGCGCTTATCTACCTCAATTTCACTGTTTTGCGGTGTGGGGGGACTAATGGCTATTTCCTAAAGCATCCCTTCTCTTAACATTTCCTGGGACTTTAACTGTTTATTACGTAGCTTAAAGTTACGTTTATAAATGAATTCATGTGCATGTTTAATACCTGGAGGGGGATGATGCCAAATATGAATAAAGATAATTAGTATCACTAGAGAATATTGTCTTACCTAGTAGTTGATTTATCCTGTATCAAAACGGTTTGGTTTAGTTCGTTTTGATTTTCGCGCAAAGCTACTCGAGGGCTGTCTACGCTAGCCGCCCCTAATTTAGCAGTGTGAGACTAGAGGGAAGGCAGCTAGTCATCACCACCCACCGCCAACTGTTGGGCTACTTTTTTACCAACGAATAGTGGGATTGACCGCACAATTTTAACGCCCCCGCAGCTGAATGGGCAAAAATGTTTTGGTGTGACAGGGATTCGAACCCGCGATCCTCAGATTAAGAGTCGAGTGACTTTACCACCTGGCGATGCTGGGCCGCGTGTCGAAATGGAAAGTGTTGTGTGTGTGTGTGTGTGTTTGTCTGTGTTTTCTTATAGCAAAGCCACGTCGGGCTATCTGCTGAGCCCACCGAGGGGAATCGAACCCCTGATTTTGCGTTGTAAATCCGAAGACATACCGCTGTACTAGCGGAGGGCAAAAGAGTGTTGAAGAAAAATTTATTTTGGATGTCTTAAAACTAGATTGCGACCTCGTATGTGTGTGTGTTGTAGAAACTTAAATGTTAACAATTTTTCTCATCCTTTTTTATGTTTCTATTCTATAAATAAGATACTAATTCAGATGCAGAACGAATTAGCTTTTCATACGCAACCGGATATCACGTGGTGATTAACATATGTAACGACAACAGGAAGTCGAAATGTGTTTTTACGTTAATCGCCAATCTACAAATAGTTTAAACGTATTTTATACCACAAAATGAACTAATGGGAACGTTCTGCATGGTTGACAGGAACAGACGAGACAATTCTAGTAGTAGAAAACGTCGACACGTTTCGTGACATTGGTAAATAAAGTCTTCTTAACGTTCGCGTGTTAAGTACACCTTCCTTACACCTTTTTAATTTTTTTTAAAGAAGGTAACTGACTGTTTTGTGAAAGATATGCAATGAATATGATGTTTTACTTTAAATACGATAGTCTGGTTTCTGAATCCATTTGAAAGAACTGAAAACATAAGTTTGTGTGCTCGTCACACCGTGGCGCTCTCAGCTTATGCTCTATTTACTAAGACACAGAATCTTTCTATGACTTTGTATTCTTAACAGAATTAAGTGTATATGTGTTGTTTTTGCGGTGTACGTTTGACTGATGTGTACACGCGTGTTCACAAATGCATCGCTTATTTAAAGTGGGATAACAACACAAAAATTCTGCTTTCCGTACCTGCGTTTAATAGATTACAAATTGCCCATTGTGCTTAAAAATAAACTAGTAAAAATCGTTAAATGCATTCTTTTGACCTTTTCTGCCGTAATGACACCTAATGTTTGTGAGATGGAATAACCATAGTGTAACGTCACCACGTTTTGTAATATAAAATAACCACAGTGTTACAAGTTACCACGTGTTTGTGATATAAAATAAGTATAGTATAACGTCGCCACGTGTTTGTGATATAAAATAATCATTGTGTAACGTCTCCACCTAATGTCTGTGATATCACCATAGTGTAACGTCACCACGTTTTTGTAATATAAAATAATCATTGTGTAACGTCGCCACCTAATGTTTGTGATATAACCATAGTGTAACGCCGCTCCGTCTTACTAGTTTTTCCCACACTCAGGGTTAAATAGAAATCATTTGTTCGATTAGCTGCGGTTTCCCACTTTCTTGACTTCCAGTTTTCTGAGGCTGATGAATGTGAACTCTGGGATAGCAATGACCCTTTCTCATAATCTTCTCTCGTGTTAAATGTTATACATAACTTTATTTACTCACGAAAAACAATAGTTTCGGGGCAAACACTGTCATGAACATATGCATAAAGTTAACCACATGCGACTCTCAAATTTTGCACTTTTTAAACTTTCCAAAGTTTATCAGTCACAAGTTTCATATAAATAACAAAATAGTTTTTAAAACCTTATTATTATTTTTGCACTCAAAAACTACATACTTGTTGGTAGAATAGCCGTAAATCTATGTAATTACAATGATAAAATCCGGGGTTCGATTCTCTCCATGATGAATAACAGCAGATACCTCAGTATACTCTAAAACAAAGAAAATAAAGTCTATCACTGGAAGATTTGTTTATTTATTAAAGTGATGGCGAAAGGGTTAATATTTTTTTCATTCCAAATAATGTTAGTTAAATTATGTAAAAACAGTTGTTATTTCTAGTTTTTAAGCTCCAAATGACTACTGACGGTCATCCAAAGTTTGTCGATTTTGTTTGAGTCACCTTTATAATTTCTCTGTAAAAATTAGAAACTCAGAACACAGGAGTCAGTAGGTGTCTCTACAAACAGAAAAAAAAAACAAAAAAAACAACAACATTAATTTGTTTT